>NW_006239167.1:639417-706680 GCF_000226075.1 Solanum tuberosum
CGAGAGGGAGGTCGAGAAACCAAGACCACTAGACTGATGGCCCAAAGAGTGGGTCGACATGAGGATCAGCCCGAAAGGGTGAGCCCTAGTCCCATATCCTAACTCAGCTCGAGAGAGTGAGTGAGGTAAGGCGTAGGTTGGTCTTCATGCGGTAAATGGGTGTCCGAGAGGAACCCATTTGAAACGGGGTAAGTTGCCCGAGAGGGAACTTATTTCCATCTAAAGCTTAGCCTAGTCACTATTATCTTGCAAATTTCCTATTGAAAGCATGTACCCAACGGTTTATCTCAACTTGTATTGCGGTCACACCCAAGAACATTTCCTCATACTTGATTTTCTTGTTATTTTTTGCTATTTTTACTACTTATGACAAAACCCCCATTTGATAGTTGACACTCTAGTGTCACCCCTTTTAATTTACTATGTTTTTGTTCATAAATCTCTTTAGTTACAACTAATTTGAGCTAAATTTTATTTTTCTATTAATTCTCAAAACCACTCCCTTGGGACACGACCCCAACCTTTAGTTGGGTTACTATACTATCGACGATCGTAGACACTCGAACCGTAGGTTAGTGTCGTTGGTCACGATAAGCATCACTCCACCCGATACATTGAGCTTGCAACTTCAATAGTATGAACTTGATTAAAAGTTCCATTGACCTAAATATCATGAACCCAATGGCTTTGAGGATAGCCCAAAAATTGAATCTGAATTCCGTCGTCTAAGACTTCCCCAATTTGCTTATACTTAATCCTAATTTGCAAACTCGAATTGTTAGGAAACTTATCAATTGAGCCTTTTTGTTGTATTGTGTTTAGTTCATTCTGGTGCTTATTTTGGCATTGCTTGTTGCTTAAAAATTTCATCAAAGCTTCGTCGCTAAAATTCTCTCTGATTATAATTCCCTCGTCCACTTTGAATGAGTTTTCACCATTAGGTACGTTAGGACGTAAGAAGTATTTCTTGAACCACTGGAAATTAATAAGAAGTTAGAAAGTTCTTACCTTTTTGGGCTGATTTCATTCTTTTGATGACTTTTAAAAAAAACTTCAACCAACATTTTTTTTAATGAATTGGGAAAGATGATGTATTTAAAGAGGAAGTAATTAAATAATAGAGAAAAAACTGACACATGACCTTTGTTAATTCGTTATTGGAAGCAAAACTTCCTATCCGTGAGCTGTCATCTGCGTGAAAACAAACATAGGGAGAAAATGCATCGAAATAATCTATTTAAAAAGGTATTTAATAAATACTTTTGTGGGATAATAGAACACCCGCATAGTTAAACTATCTTTTTTGAAAATTCAAAAGGCGAAATGGTCTGATGGATCCTTTGTACTTGTATGAGTTTGTATTTTGGACCCTTCTACTTAGCATTTTGTCAACTAAACCTTTAAACTCAACGGAAGTCAACATATTAAACCTCTTTGACCATTGACCAAGCTTACATGACAACTTAATTGTTGACGTGGAATAATGGTGTGATTTCACTCAAAAAAGAAGCGTGAACATAAGAATCCCGCATCCAATCCTCCATTTCTGTCTCTTTCTCCCCTTTCCCATGGTTCTTCGGTTTCTACTTCTTTTTAAATATTTTTATCCCTCTATTAATTTTAAACAAGATAGCAAATTCTGAATTGGATCACAACAGATCTGAAAAACAAGATAGTAAATCTCAAATGAGAAATAAAAAGCTAAGGATGAAGAGTGGGGGAGTCATCCTTACATTGATAATTGATAAAGCTCAAATCCACCATGAATGCACAAAGAAGGAGATGGGAAAGCTCAAATTCCAAACTCTTCTTTTTCTACACCTCAAATATTTTTTATTTCTTTTTTGCTTTAGTTTCTATTTTGGTGTCCTTTGTTTAGTTTTTTTTCTCGGTTTCTACGGATTTGAACAGGTCCCTATGTTTTGTGGGCATCTTTTTAACCAAGAGGAATATTACATGGAGGGATATTAATTTCTTCACTCCATGGAAATTGTGTTAAAGAATATCACCATTGATTTCTATATAGAGGGTTTAGCAAGACATTAATTTTTAACTTGAAGGAATATTGATTTCTTCACCCCTCTACCATCTTTCTTCCCCTGCCCAATCCTCCATTTCTCTCTCTTTCTTCCTTCCCATGCTCTCCAGTTTTTTTTCTTTTTTTCGCACTTTCTCTTCCTCTCCAGATCAGAAACGAAATGTGCTACAATGTGTGAAGTGATAAATCTGATAATTTTGATGGATGAGAAATAATTATTAAATGTCTTTGTGAAATCAAATAGAATGTGGTGTAGAATTGTGTATAAATATTAGGATATATTGAGGTATTTTAATGGTGATTTATTTATATTAATGATAAAAAGAGGTTTATGGTGTTTCAAGTGATGGACAAAGTTGTATAAAATATGACTAAAAGTTATGAATGATGAAAACATAGACAAGAATGGTGATTTTTATGATTTAGGAAAGTGGTGATAATGGTGGAGATGGAAGTTGTGGTGATGAGATATAATTTGAAAAATGGAGAGAGATGGTTAAGGAAGAATGAGGGAGGAATGAAATGAAATAAATAATTAATATGTGTCATTTAAAATCTGACGTGGATGACGACGTGTCATTTTTTGTGAGTGTTTGAAGTTCACACAAAGCAAGGGGGTTTAAAATGGTGAGTTCCGTTGAGTTTAAGAGCTCATTTGACAAATAGTTAAGTAAAAAGATCCAGAATACAAACGCATACAAATATAAGGGTCCTCTAGACCATTTCGCCAATTCAAAATAACTTAAATATTACCTTTATATCTCTTCTCTAATACTACTAAATAATACCACATAATATATGAAATATTTCTTCCAATACTCCACCTAAGTGAGACTATCCTAAGTGAAGTAATTTGGTGCACCGTCAAAAGGCTTTGAAGATTTATTTTGAAATAAGTCCCTTGTTGACGCTCTTTCAAATTCCGACAAATTCCTCTTTTACTCTCTGGCCCCTCCCTCCTTCCCTCCCTCCCTCTTCTTCCAAAATCCAAACAGTGTTTCACTCACTCTTCCAATTTCCGGCTGAAATTGGTACTGTAGGAAGTAAAGTAAGCTCGTATGCCTGTAGAACTGTATACCTCATGCCCAGTTCCCCCAAAACAGCTACCAACAAAGTTTCTTCTCTGATTTTTTGCTATTTGGTGAGTGAGTTTCTCTGTCCGTGCAACTAACTACTGTAAAAATCTTACCTTTTTCATGGGTATTTAAAAGTTAGGGTTTATACATGGAAACCCATGTTTGTTTTTTACTCTAAACCCCAGAAACCTGATATTTTGTGTACATGTTTCTGTGTTAGGGTTTGAGATTTTGGGTGGAATCTCTTTTTAGAGCTGTTTTTGGGATTTAAGGATGGATGGAAGGAGGATAACTGCTAGTCCTCGCCCATGTTGTGGGAGGAGGGTGGTAGCAAAGAAGCGCCCACGCGGTGGAATGGATGGGTTCGTTAACAGTGTTAAGAAGCTTCAACGGAGAGAGATTGGTTCCAAGAGAGACCGTTCTTTCAGTATGAGCGATGCCCAAGAGCGTTTCCGGAATATACACTTACAGGTTTGTTGGATCTTCTTCTCAATTATTCTTAGTTGAGCTCCTATGTTTATGAGTAGAGGTTGAAAAAGCCTAGTTGGAATGGACTTCTTTTGGGGTTTTGGGGGTGGGTTGGTGTTATTGAATTTAAGGTGGTGAAGCTGAATCCAATGATTACTAGATAAACAATGAGGCAGGTGGGAGAACTTAGACAATTCTCGTTGATTTTAATGGAGCAAATTTTCATTAACCCATGAAGAGGATCATACATACCTATATTAAAAGTATCTAGAACTGATCAAAAGATTTCTTCAGACAAATGAAAGGAAAACCAGACACAGCTTAGATCATGAATCAACTAAGAGAGAAATCAAGTGTGCTTATTTGCCACTGCTTGAGTTTATGACCTAAAATAAGGTTGCTTTGGTGCTAGATCTTTCTAAGGGTGGCCTAAAACACATACATCAGTTCCTAATTTAATTTTTCTTAACCTTTGTTTGGATGCTTCATATGCAAATAACTCTTTATTTCCTTATAAGAGATACATGAGGAAAGGAGAAGTTTTTGTGTCTTAGCTTGCTAAGCAAGGGCGGAACTAGGTAGAGGGAAAGGGGTTTAACTTAATACCTTTGTTGAAAATTTACGTTGCGCGGTCTATTATGTTTTAGAAATATCATTGCGTAAATAGGTAAAAAACGATCTTATTTTTTTGTTGGTTGTATTAAAATGTTGAATCCCCTTGAGTAAGAGAGAATTCTAGTGAAGCGGCAAAGGATAACTTCCTTCTGGTCATATGTTCAAATTCTGGTGTGAAATTCTAATAATTTTTTGAATAAATATTTACCTCTGCCACTTTTCTGCTAGTAGTATGGAATTGTTGTTAGAGGTTTGCACATGAACAGTATGCTCATCCAGAGTTTGTTGCTAAAGGTTTATAGTGAAAACAGAGTGTAGAAGTGGAGAAGCCGTTTATTGTTTTTGTTCAGAAAGTGTGACGTGCATTGTACAATTTTATTGGTGTAGAAGGGGAAAATACCCGGCGTTAATGAAGTTGGGGCTCTGGTTTGGTATAATGGGTTGAATTGTGTATGTTTACAGATCCAGATGTTTTAATTAGATTTACTTTGTGTCTTTTCTGCTGCTCATCTTGGTGGTTTCCTAAATTGCTCGGACTCTCAAAAAATGTTGCGGCACCTGTGTCGGATCCTTCAAAAATGCACTACTCTTGAAGGATCTGACACACACCCGATGACATTTTTGAAGGTTCCGAGCAACATAGGTGATTTCTGTAGTTTAGGCTTCACTTAACAGAGTTGGGCTGCATATCAGTCCTTTATTTATATATGTATTGGTAAGTCATGTTGGTCCGTTATTGTAAAAACAGACAAACTATTATATCTTAGGTGTATACAAGAGGTGCTCGGTTCTCAACTATGAAATTTGTGCTAAAATTAAGTACATAATTAGGAAGGATGATCTGAAGATTTTAACATGAGAATAGTCTCAATTTCCCCCCAAATTTGTCCATGGACTCGGGGAAAAGTATCCAATGTGGGTTGACGTAATCCCACCCGTATCCTGCACCCCCACCCACTCCTGCATCAGTCTCGTGTCAATACGGGCGCGGCAGTAAAAATGAAGAGTCCGCACAACTTAGTACTTACTATTTCTACTGTTGATAATTACTTTTAATGACAGTGATCTCAGAGAGCAAAATTTACATGTAGAAATAGTACATATGTACCAAATTGACCAAATTTATTCAAGTGAATAGTTCAGCATTGATCTTGACCAAAATGAAAGTAAGAGAGTACACACATGGGATTTAAAATGAAGATATGCAATGTTTATTCACTTTGTTTCATTAGTAAGTAGAAAAAGGAGAGTGCCCCCAAGGCCTAGCTCAAGTGGCAAAAGGTGGAGGATTTGTGGCTTAGGTTGCAGATTCAAGCCCCATGCTGGGTCACAGACGGATTTCTCGGTTATCAAAAAAAAAAAGTAGAAAAAGGAGAGTTCCCAAGCCATTTGAAATTGGATGTGGGGAGGAAAAAGTATATCCATCTCGCAGAACCAGTGTTGGAAAGCTCCTGTCCAGGCTGGCTTGGGAAGGCGAATGTAGACAACCTTATATCCTCATTGGAGAGAAGAAACAGGGTGTTAGTTGCAATATTAGTTGTAAATTTTTGTGGCTGTGCTGTAATATGTATCATGTTGAATGTGAATGCAAATTATCATATTCCTTATTGAAATAGAATAAAAATGTGAAGTCTTCTGTTTTTACCGTCAATGCCTTTTTCTTTAAATAAGCAGAGTATAAACAGAAATGGTAATATTACATAATGTAAATGACACTATCTCTATTATTGATGTCCTAGACTCAATCTAGTCGTAGAGAAGTGAAATTGGGAGTACATTTGTATATAAGGTTTCAATACAACCCATGTATTGTTTTGTGATATAATACAAGTTACCAAGTTAAAAAAAAAAGTTTAGGAAGTATAATAAGGGGAAGGGAAATTAAAATTCGACGCAGACGTTAATACAAATTCCATCCTTGAAGTTGCTCTCTAAAAGTCACTATTTGGACTGTATACTATGGTCATTTAGGAATTAAATTATCTTTAGAATCACCTCTTCTTAATGAGTCAATCTTGAAAACCATCCACCAGATCTTAACTAACTATTAAATTTGATTTCTTTCATGTCTCTTCTTCAACCTTTTTCTGTATAAGTATATATCTATCCTTTGGTTTTGGTAAAGTGGAATGAACAATAATCAGAATCCTGTGTGATTCTTATCTTCCTTTCGTCTCCTTTTGTTTCTCAGTTCTTATTTCTATGCTCATTCATCCATGCCCTGCACGCTTATCTCATTTTCTCCAGCATCTTCCTTTGCAAATTAGCCTCATACTCCACTTCATTCCCGATTCCCCTTTGTTATGTTCAAATGTAGTTTCCTTAATTGCGTGTTTGTTAGAATCTTCGTTCTGAAGTTTAATGTGTTATGTGTTGCATTAATATGACTAACATACAATATAAAACTACTTTGCAGAAATTATATGTGCTAGTCCCTTTGTTTCATTTTATATTGTGGTTTTTAACTGAGCATCACCCTCCTTAAACTTCACTTGTGGGGTTACACCAGATTTTTTGTTGTTGTTGTTGTTGTGGTGTTTAACTTAGCATTGAGTTTAAGAAAGACACTTGACACATACTAAAATACCCGTAGGACTTGTGGTTTTAAAACTTAGCCAAACCAAAAAGACCTTGTTTATACTTTTGCCTACACCATGTGGCTAAAGGTGGAGTATTTATTAGGCAAAAGTATGCTTTACTAGATAGGTAAACGATGTTCTGAGATGTGTGGCGTCGGAATTGTGATATCTTTTGTCTACAATGTAGTGGAACCCTATATTAGGTGATCTAATTTATAGGTTGTGCAACACATCTAGTTTCAATGCATGCTTCCAATTTTGAATAATTATGTTGACAAGTAGCTCATCAGTTGCTTCCTTGACACATAAGTTTTTGAACAAGCCACGGTAGGCAGCTAGTGGTTTGAAAACACAGGGGAGGTGCTCTTGGCATCCTTTGTTTAACGGCTTGTTTCCTAGGCTGAGGTTGCTCTGCTCATTCGTCTTATGGTACATTTCCATACAACATGACTTATTCCTTACGCTATGCATTCTGTTGTGATTTTGCAGTCTACTCATCGTCTGAGCAATTTGTAATATTTTCTTGGATTTCTATCTTTTATTTTTCCTAATTTGTATTTGGTGGTTAAATTTTGCATGAATAACTGGACAAATGTTAGTTGGAGTTGTGTCTTTCATGTCGCTAGAAACTTGTATACAGCTATGAAGCTGCAAAAAGATGAGAAGTATTTTGTAGATTGGATAAGTTGGGCTATTTTTTTGGATGTTGTTTTGATGTGTCCTTATTTATAAATTTTGGATGGTCTCTAGTGAAATTTTTCATTGTTTGTCCCTGAGATGGCATCTTATATTTATGTGATTTAGCATGGAGTAATTGTGTGTTGCCTGAATATCAAAAACTATAATAACCTGACCCTTCGGGGTGGCCCAGTGGTTTGGGCTTGGGACTTCCATGTTGGAGGTCTCAAGTTTGAAACCTTTTGCCAGCGAAAGCCGGGGGTTTGCCTTCTGGGTCGAGCTCGTCGCACCGGGCTTGCCTAGTGCGGGTTACCTCTCCTATGTGGTTTGCGAGCTATTGCATAGGAGCGGGGGTTTTTACACTGCGTGCACCCAAAGGGTAGCGGTTGCGGGTTTCCAGTCATAAAAAAAAAAACTAAAATATCCCTAGTTGAATTAGTTGTTCATTATTTTAGAATGCTGCCCT
Source organism: Solanum tuberosum (assembly GCF_000226075.1). Lineage (NCBI taxonomy): Eukaryota > Viridiplantae > Streptophyta > Magnoliopsida > Solanales > Solanaceae > Solanum > Solanum tuberosum. Next base: position 647,338 of record NW_006239167.1, read on the forward strand.
CACCTAGCATGTTTTTCTACTGAGTACTGACTGTTTTTATATGTGGTTCATAGGAGGAATATGATACCCATGATCCAAAAGGTCATTGTGCGTTAGTACTTCCATTTCTTAAGAAAAGGTCAAAGATAATTGAGATAGTTGCTGCCCGCGATATTGTTTTTGCCCTTGCTCAATCCGGTGTCTGTGCAGCATTTAGCCGAGGTAAAGAACAAATATTAGTAATTCTCAATGTTATATTCCTTCTATGAGCACCTTTGTGATTGAAAGCGAATTGACACACATCTTGGTGGTACAGAATCAAACCGGAGGATATGCTTTCTGAATGTCAGTCCAGACGAAGTCATACGAAGTTTGTTTTACAATAAAAACAATGATTCATTAATCACTGTTTCAGTCTATGCTTCAGATAATTTCAGTTCCTTGAAATGCAGAACAACAAGGATTGAGTATGAAATTTTGATATTGTTGTTTGATCACATTTAATTTTTTTTTTTAAATATTGTTGTTTGATCACATTCTGCTAAATATTTTTTTTAGTTCTAATTCAATATATTTGTCAATGGTATTAGATACATAAGGAGGGGTAAACCAGATGCTGGGTTTGCTCTATTTGAGTCTGAATCATTAAAATGGCCTGGTTTTGTGGAGTTTGATGATGTGAATGGAAAAGTTCTTACTTACTCTGCCCAGGATAGGTAAAATTTTGGTACTGAAGTCCTTCCTGTGATCAATTTTAGTAATTTTGTTTGATGTACTTATACAATCCTTTTTACTTTTGACAGCATATATAAGGTGTTTGACCTGAAGAATTATACAATGTTATACTCGATATCAGACAAGAATGTTCAAGAGATAAAAATCAGGTAACTTCATCACTTCTTCAAGCATGCATACACATGCTCATTTTTGCCATGACTAGTTAGTGTTATAACTTATGTGCATGGAAATGCTCTACATAATCATGCGGTAGATGTCATTTCCAGTATATGGAAGTGTATTATTTTACATTTGCTGGAGTTGCTAGCTCCATTTGTTCCTATGCTTTTGTAATTGTATTTTTTTTTTTTTTTAATGTTCTCCTGTTTTAGTAGTCTCTCCGACTCTTTTTGATGTGTCCTAATGTTGGTGACAGTTATTGTAGGTTTATCTCATCTATTACTATTATGGTTATGATTCTTTTGAGATACCTGTTAATTCTGGGAGATTGGGATGAACAATGCTCTTTTAAGTCTTGAGATCTGTAAGGTCGCGATTAAGTGAAAAGGATGGTTTCAATAGATAGAATAATGTACTTCTTGGCAGTTTGGTCTGTTGTGTTTATTCATATACACTTTTCCAAAACTGTGCAGTAGTTTGATTTCTTAAGAAATGGTTATCTTGACTTACAATTTTTGTTCTCTTCCTTTTCCCATTTGCAGTCCAGGAATCATGCTGCTAATATTTACCAAAGCTAGCAGCCATGTTCCTTTAAAGATTCTCTCCATTGAGGATGGCACTGTTCTCAAATCTTTCAACCACCTGCTTCACCGAAATAAGAAGGTTGATTTCATTGAACAGTTCAATGAAAAGCTTCTTGTCAAACAGGAGAATGAAAATCTTCAGATTCTTGATGTGAGTTACTATCACCTTTTCTATTGTATCTTTTAGCTTTCTTTATCGTCAAGTCTTATAGCTGTTGAATTTAATAGGTCCGCAATTCTGAGTTGACAGAAGTCAGCAGAGCCGAATTCATGACCCCATCAGCATTCATATTTCTGTATGAGAATCAGTTATTCTTAACGTTCAGAAATAGAACAGTAGCTGTTTGGAATTTCCGTGGGGAGCTTGTGACTTCATTTGAGGATCACTTGTTATGGCACCCTGACTGCAATACAAACAACATATATATTACTAGTGATCAGGACCTTATTATTTCATATTGCAAAGCTGATTCTGATGATCCCTTATCAGAAGCAACTGGTACGTCAGTATGATAATTTAACATTATTCTTGATATTTGAAAAATGTAATATACTTTTGGACGTGAGATTATATCATACTCCCTCCGGTCCCTATTAAATGGTGGTTCTTGCTTTTATATTTAGTCCAAAATATATCTTTTCTTAAATAATCTATTATCTTTTTTCCTTCCAACTTTACCCTTATTTACATGAGCGAATTTTTACAAAACCAAAAAACCTTATTAAATAGGTACAAATTTTAATAAGGGTAATTTAGTGAAAACACTTGTGGGTCTCGAAGGGGAACTTTGGGGGACATAAAGGGGACGAGTGGTGGAATGGGGAGGTTAAAGTGGAAAGCAAGAAGGCTGCTTAAATGAAGTTGGTGGAGAGCAAATATGATGAACATGGAGAGGTATAAACTTGTGAAAAAGGAAGCGAGGACGAAGGTTATGGCGGCTAAAATGACTACATTTAGACACTTGTATGAAGAATTAGAGAACAAAGGTGGGGAAAGAAGTTATATATGCTCGTGAAGGTGAGGGACAGGAGGGCTTGTGACCTAGACCAAGTGAGATACATTAATGATGATGATGATAAAGTACTAGTGGAAGAGGCACACACTAAACGAAGATGACAACCGTACTTCCATCAACTCTTAAATGAATGAGGAGACGAGAATATTTGTGCTTGGTGATTTAGAGCACTTTGAGCGTCATCGAGATTTTAGGTATTGCAAGTGTTTTAAGTTTGAGGAGGTTAAGGGGGCAATTCATAAGATGAGAGGGGAAGAGAGACCAAGCCAAACGAGATTCTTGCGGAATTTTGGAAGAGTTCAAGCAAAATAGGTTTGGAGTGGCTAATTGGGTTTTTCAATGTCATTTTCAAGACAATTAAAGTGCCTGAAGAATGTGGGTGGAGTACAATGATCCTATTGTATAAGAATAAAGGCGAGGTACGACATTACAACAACTATAGGAGTATCAAACTACTAAGTCATGAAAGTTCGGGAAAGAGTGGTCGAGATGAGGACTAGGAGGAAACCCGTGTATTTCTGAGAACTGATTTGGATTGATGTCTGGTTGATGAACAACATAAGTCAATCATCTTTTAAGGAGACTGTTGGCACAACATATAGAGAAGAAAAGCGACTTGCATATGATGTTCATTGACCTAGAAAAGGCATATGATAAAATCCCGAGAGAGGTTTTATGAAGATGCTTGGAGTCTAGAGGTGTACATCTGGTATACTATGTCACCAAAAATGTTGTCGCACCAATGTCAAATCCTCCAAATATGCATTACTTTTGGAGGATCTGACACACACCTGTCAACATTTTTGAAGAATCTAAGCAACATAGGTGGTATACATTAGAGTGATTATGAAAATGTTCGATGGAGCCAAAATCAGAGTGAGGATAGTTAGAGGAGACTCAAACATTTTCCAGTCAAGATGGGATGCATTAGGGATTAACTCTCAGCTCGTTTTTATTTGCCTTGGAATGGATGAATTGACACGACATATTCAAGGGAAAGTACCATGGCACATGTTATTTGCAGACGACATTATATTGATCGACGAGACACGCGACTAGAACTTTGTAGACAAACCCTAGAGTCTAAGGCTTCCGGCTGAGCAGGACTAAGTCAGAGTATATGGAATGCAAGTTCAGTGTAAGGAGGTGGAGGGGGGGGGTGATGATTGATACATAAGTCATCCCCGAGAGGAGAGGCTTTTAGTATCTCGAGTCTATAATCCAAGAAAACAGAGATCGACGAGGATGTTACTCGCGGTATTGGAGAAGGGTGGATGAAATAGAGGCATGCATTCGATGTCGTATGTGATAAGGATGTATCACCGAGACTTAAAGGTAAGTTCTAAAGTGGTTGTTAGACTGACTATGTTGTACGGGTGGAGTGTTGGCTAGTCGAGGTCGCACCTTCAAAAGATGAAGTAACAAAAGTGATGCTTAGATGAATGTGTGGGCATACTAGAAGAGACAAAATTAGGAACGAAGATATATGAGGCAAGGTGGGAGTAATCTCTGGGGTGGACAAGATGTGGGAAGCGAAGCTAAGATGGTTCGGACATGTAAAAAGGAGGAGCACATATGCCCCAGTGAGGAGGTGTGGGAGGTTGGTGGTGATAGGTTTGAGGGGAGGTAGCAGTAGACTAAGGAAGAATTGGGGAGAGGTGAGACATGACACATTTTCAGCTCACCGAGGACATAATCTTAGATAAGAAAGCATGGATGTCAAGAATTAGGGTAGACAACTAGTAGGTACTTGAATATTTTCTCTCTTCCAAGTGGTATGGCTCTAGGCTGGAGCACCTATCTGTTCTCTTATGGCCTTATCAATATTAGTATTATTATTATTATTATTTTGCTAGCATTACCTTGTTCTTTGATTTTATTACTACTATTGTTTCTTTTACTTTGGTTATATATATTATTTTTATTGTAAGTACTTTTATTTCTTCAATATTCTCATCATAGCGTTTTACTCTTGCACTTCTTTCAAACCATGTTTTGGAAAACAATATTTTTGAACCAAAGGTCTATCGGAAACAAGCTCTCTACTGACAAAGTTAGGGGTAAGGTTTATGTGTACCCCACACTATTTTAAACTCCCAACCCAATTTGTTGTTGTTGTACGTCTTACTTTCTAGGAGTGAATTTTTTTAAGGGGTGTGCTCAAGCTAAAAAACACCATATAAAATAGCTCGGAGGGAGTAATAAATATGATTAGAGCTCCTTGTTAAAAAAATAAAAAATGATTAGAGCTGATATGCCTTTTATATTTCTATTTGTTCTCTTTAAAATACTGCTTTCACCAGCATTGCTAAGCTTGGAGAAAGGAAGTAAATGATGTGGTCATTAGTCATGATCTGGATGGTTGGGAGTAGGGTGACTCAGTAGATTTTGATGCTTGCCTCGTGGTTTTATTATTTTTGATGTTCTATTCTTGTTTATAAATCTGTGAATATGACTGATCTGGTTTTACAGCGGGATCGATCAATATCAGCAACATTTTGACAGGCAAGTGCCTCGCTAAAATAAAAGCAACCGAAAGACGTACCACAGATGATTGCAGTTGCAGTACCAATTGCAATGGGCATGGTGGCAGAAGTTGCAACGCTAAGAAGCGTATCCAAGCTTCTAGAACTAGAAGCACAGTTGCAGAAGCCCTGGAAGATATCACTGCCCTTTTCTATGATGAAGAGCACAATGAGATCTATACTGGAAACAATTTTGGGCTGATCCATGTATGGTCCAACTGAAGGTCGACATTGAATGCCATTCTCTGAATATGTCAAAAAGGTGACACAAATATGCCACGAGAAGAATTCACCATTGAATGCCATCTTCTCGTCTGGCTCGCTCGCTGTGTTTTTTTTATTTTATTTGTAGTGTTACCCCCGAGAAGGGGAGATGATTGGATTTGTGACATCTATTTACTTCACAGTGCATGTCTGTTAATAATTTGGTTTACCCAGTGATATTTCTTTTGAACTAGAGTGAGTTGATAGTTTCTAGTGTTGGGAGTGTTTCTTTAACTTTGGCTTTCTACTGAGTTGTACAGACGGTGAAATGGCTGAGAGCATATTATACTGTTAACCTGCATTTGTGTAAAATTGAAAAGCAAACCATAATTTAGATGTGATGATGAATCAATTGAAAGTCGTTATCACAGTGTTTATAAAAAACAAGTCTAAACAAAATATTACAACAAATATCTTCAAGAATCTTATATGCAAATGGCATAGACGAGTGAAGAAGATATTGTATAGAATGTGCTGTGGTTGGCTTGTAATTGTCACCATAAATAATTCACAAATAGAAAATGATCTGGAATGTGTCTCAATCTTCTAAGTCTAGAAAGATAAGCATACATGAATAACGGTTCCATGCTGGTCATTTGCACTTTTGTCCCGATTTTGATTTTTAATTTTTGAATTTACTTTTTCACAGTGTATAAGTTTATATTTTCGCATCATAATATTATCTTGGAGTTTGATTTCTCAAGGAAAGAAACTGCAAATCAGTTCATTTGAACACCAGCCCATTTGAAGAGTAAAACTTAAAGACCACTTGAACCTCATTTGAAAGACAAAGATTAAAGATCAATTCATTTGATGGATAAATCGCGCAATTAAATGTTTTCATACGTGATATGTCTGGCTCCTTCCCTCTTGTTTTCTCTTTAATGTTTTTAGTACAAATTTTACTGATAAAACAAGAGAATCTATGATAATAAGTACTACCTCCGTCCACTTTTAATTGTCATAGTTTCTCTTTTTAGAGTTAAACGATACTCTAATAACTTTGACAAATATTTTACGATGTATTTTTTCATCATATTATATGCAAAAAATAGCAATTTATAGTAATTTTCGTATAGTTTTTGAATATCTAAAATTTTTGTTTAAAATATCGAATTAATATAATCTAATTTAATTTTAAAAATTAATTTAATTAACTCTCGAAAAATGTATCATGACAATTAAAAGTGGACCAGTGTAATGGTCTGCTAAGACGAATACTCCAAGCCCCAAGGTGCAACATTTTGCACGAGGTAAACGCTTTTGCCTATTTAAATTTCTAACTGAATAATCTTTATTATAATAAATTCACAAAATTTGAGATACGTGGAGACTGAACGAAACTAATTAGTACTTATGTAACATATTTTTCTTTTTAGTTTAATCAAAATTTGAAAATAATTAGCATTACACTTTTCTTCTATATGTAATAAAAACTTTTATAATCCTATAAATGCTAGATAGGTTTAATTTTTTTTTATAGCTATACAAATGCTATATCATAGCTTAGAATACGAGTTTTAAAAGTTTTTATTAAAAAAATCATTATCGATTCAACTTATTTATGTCACATGAATGAAAAATGAGGAGTAGAAAACTAGCAATTGCACTGCCGTAACTAATTATAATAGTAGTCAATTAGTCACTATCAGGCTTCGATTTACAATTTTTTTTCTTTTGGCAATTAGCTGACATTTTGTTAATCACCAAGTACTCGAACAAAACCAGAGCATACATCTAATGAATGCTCATCTAAATCCAGCACCTAACTTCCATATATATACCAAAAAAAAGGACGCATAAACTAAAAGCCAAACGTGATAGCTCACAATCATTATGGCATGACTTTAACCATAAAAAATGTCGTGTAACGGATGAGACTGCTCACCTTTTAACCAGAGGTCTGGGTTGAAGGATATATAAAAAAAATTCTTGATAGGGAGTGCTTCCCTTCAAATGGGACCCTACTGACTACATGACACAAATTCAAATTAGTTGGACTCCAATACAAATACCGAACATTAGTATATCCTCAAAGTAAATGTGATTTTAGCTGAGGTTGGCCTTTAAACCATTTCAAGCAATGTCAAAAAGCTATATGCATGGAACGTACGTGATTGCTTGCATTTACTCAATTAATGTTTAATCCTATTTGTAGAAATTAATGTAAAGGATTTTTCTTTGTTTCACTTTTTCTTTAACACAACAAAAGTAAATTTTACCCTTTCCACTGTTGGAAACAATTGCAAACTACTAAATCCTTTATATAGTCAGTTAGTTACAGCCAAATTTTTAAAATTAGAAAGCTAATCCCTCCCATTCCAATTTCTATGAGATCGCTTGATTTGATATAATATTTTTTTTAAAAAAAGGATTTCTTTTTTGAAATGTGTTCTAAAAAAAACCTTAGATATTTATATGTGCATAAATTATTTCTTTAAAAAATTAAAAGAAAAATTTTAAAGTTAAATTATGAAAATATGCCTTTTTTTAATGAACTAAATAAAAAAAGGTGTCACGTAGACGGAGACAAAAAGACCAAAGACAATTAGCAGGAAAGTACTAACAAAGAATCGGAGGAGAAAGCAACAATACAACTTTAAGAAACAATACTTCCTCTTTCCCAATTTAAATATCTTAATTTGAAAAATAATGAGAGACGTTGAAATTTTCTATTTTAAACTTTGTTAGAATGTTGAAATTGAAAAAACTACAGACATTTTTATTTGAAATAGATTTAAAAATTAAAAAAATTAAATTGATACTTAAATTGATACGAACGGAGTCATAAGATGAGAGGACCAGTCAATAATTTTATACTAATCAAACTTAAGTTTGAAAAAAAACAAAATTAAAGAAAAAAAAAGTGGAAAAACATTACATGATGAGGCAATAATAAACACATCTAACATATTAATCAAAGGTTGTCCCCACTTGCACTGTCTCCTTGGCTTTATTTGTCTTTCATTCTGCTAATTAGGCAGCCTTTTTCCAAACGCAATCTCTCGAAATACAGTAAAATTTATTTGGTGAAATTTGAATTTTAAAGTTTTCAAAAAATGAAATCTTGATTATAAATTAATTAATCATAATTATATCATGATAACACCCATTTTTATGACAATGATATACGTTTTGATTCTCTACAAATGCACATATTTTATTCTCTACAACACGCTGTTTCTTAGCTTACTCTTCTTTTTATTTATTTATCTTCTCCCTCACACTTTAAAGTTGTGTGCTTTTTGAGCTTTTAGCTTTACACTCCACTGTGTTTGTCCACAATTTTGAAAAAATCAGTTTAACATTTTAGCTTCAAATCCCACTTCAATCTTCATTTTCTGTAAGTAATTCCACCTGCATTTTTACATTTTTTAACAAACCCAGAAAGAGTATTACAAGTTGATGCATATAGATTTTTTTTATTGTTTTTGAAATTTGAGTTGTTGTAAGGGTGTGCATTGACTTGATGGAACATGGGGTTTGCTTGTCGGTGGTCCTTTTGCCCCAAGATTGAATCTTTTTAAATTTAGATCTAATTTTTCAATGTGGGTTGGTGGGGTCTTTATTGTTTTAGCTCAATTCTTGCTTTACTCACCTTTCACACTTTAGATTTAACTTGTGTCAAGTTGTTAGTGCCATAGAAAAAATTTAGGCAATCTTGCTTGGAGTTTAGTTCCCGTAAAGCTATAATATGTAAAATCGTGATCAGGTGATGTATTGATTTGGTGGCTATTTTTAGTGTTATTCTTGGTGTAAATGTTTTGTTTGTTAGTTTCTTTCCTCAATCAAATAGATACGTAATGCAGATGATGAGTTTTCTATCAGGAGCATCCTAATATAGGGATAATGTAATGTAATTTAGTGTTGTTTTTACCAGGTTGAGTGTTTTTGAGGGATCAAGATGGTGGAGGGAGGTGTGGATGCTGATGTCTTGCTGGAGTATGTTGAATTTAAGATTTTTCCGAGCCAGGGGAGGTTAGACTTTTGTTTTCTATTCAACTGATTTCATTCGTGTTGCGATCTCATAGTTCTTGCAGTGGTATCTTTAAGAGGTTTGATCAATCTTTGACTCATTGTATTCTTTGGCCAAAATGAAGTGGATACTATCTTTAAGATTGACAATTCGTTGATCCAGTGCAACTAATTTAAAATACCTGTTGTGTTTGTATATATTACTGTAGTAACACAATGCTTAATGAATTCGACATGGATGCTACTTTGGATAATGAGCTTGTTCAACAATTTGTTTTTCCTTCTTGACATAGGTATGAGACACTTATGATCTATGGAGACAAGGTAGAGGCAGCATCCTCGGGGCTTCTGAAGCAATTAGTGCTACATTCTCCCAAAATCAAATCATTGCACTCCAAAGGCTCAGATTCCTGCTTCAAATTTAAGCCTCTGGGTAATCTTAGTGATGCCAAATGGTTTACGAAATCCACGTTAATCAGGTTTATTCATACAACATCATTTGTTTCAAACTATTCCTTCGTTTGTTCTAAGTGCTCATATTCTCACACTGCAATTCCTCCTCCTTTTCAGGTTTCTTCGTATTATAAGTTCATCAGATATAATTGATGTGGCCAAGGCAACGGTAAATGAAATATCACAGCTTGAAGATGCTCGAAAGTTTCATCTTTCTTTGTACTCAAAGGTGCTTTGGGTTTTTAACATCCTTTGTGCTCCTTCAATTATTTCATTGAAACATGTGGCAAACAGAATACTAAGCTCGTTTACTCTTTTAGGGTCCTCAAGATCATACTGGGAGTGAGGAAACAGGTTAGTTCTACTATTCTGTGCTTGGCAATATTAAACATAAAATCGCATCATGTCCTATTCTGCTTTGAATTATGCCTAGACTAATTTGACTCTGTTGCCTCGCAAGTGATATCCTTTCTTATTCTTCCTGCAGATGTCAGCTACTCAAATTGTGCGGCACCAACAGTTGATGTAATTCGATCTCTCCTTTTTTGCGAATCATCTTCTTTATTTCACAGAGATTATAGCTTATATATATATTTGAAGCTAACATGATTACTGATTTCTATTCAGGATGATGATAACCCTTCTTCATCAGATGCTTCCAAGTATCTCCTCGGGACTCTTTAAAGTTTATATTATATAATTATTCCAGCAGCTCCTAAAATTCTCATTTGAACAGGAATGAATTATTGCGGGCAATGGACTTGAGGCTCACTGCATTAACAGAGGAATTAGCTACTGTTTTTGACCAATCTGTTGGCACCAAATGCTCTTTTGGGGATATCACTAACATAGAGAAGTTCTCTTATTATTTTGGAGCTGTTGACTTAAGGTAAGTTAATGGACTGAAAAGGCGACTGAAGCCAGAAGGTTTCTCTTTTACGTACATCAAATCATGTCCCCCTCTAACTATGTAACTTTTTGCACATGAATGGACATGGTAGGGATCAAGCCTAACTCCCCACATTAAGGACTCACAATCCTTAATGATGGGTTGATTAAAAAATAAAATATAAAAAATTATGTAGCAATTTCTACGTTTTGTCAACATTTCGCTGAACTTTTAGTTTGCATACTATTTTGAGTGATCATGTTATAATGGAAGCCACATTTACCTTTTGGTTCAATTTTAACTACCAGAACAACAACGACAACATGCCTAATGAAATCCCACTAAGTGGGGTCTGGGGAGGATATAGTGTACGCAGACCTTATCACCACCTCGTGGAGATTGAGAGGTTGTTGCCGAAAGACCCTTGTGCATCAAACCCAAGTAAAAGAAGAAGAAAATAATATGAAGAAAACATAGTCATTAATACCCTTGCAGCAGTGCAAAGTCTACGAGAAAAAAACACTAACAATGGTAAAATAGTGTGATAATCGCAAGCACAATAAAAAACACATAGCAAGAATTATAAGGGTACTACTAGAACTACGACATGCACCCCTACTATCCCTCTACCCTAATATGCGACCTCCACTCCTTCCTATTGTGGCATGGAAGGAGTTATTTTCGAATTATCAATGAGTTGATCGGAGGTCTTCCTAACCCTTTCTAGTGGACATAGAGCCATTTGGTTGAGAGGAGAGACTTGAGTTCTGGATTTTGACTTTGTCAAATTAAGGTGACTTAGCTATCCTTGCTCACACGAGGAAATTCCATCTTGAAGGCCTTGGTGCTTCCTAGTTTTACCAGTTTAGATTGTAGTCCTTTTTCTGCACGTGTGTTTGTTACGGAGAGATTGCAAATATTCTTCTTCCAATTTCTTTTGATATAATGTGGGAGAGGGGGAATCATTCAGTTCCTTGGGGCAATAGGACTTTGGAAACTGAAACTAAAAACTTCTGAGTAGTGAATGTTTTCTTTCATATGTAGTTTAACTTATAAATAGGCTCGTTCTACCTATCAATGATGTGAAACTAAATCTTCTAGAACCGAGATATGTGGTTTTGGTAATGACCAAGGATGTGCTGTCTATTTTAGGAACTGTCTGCGAAAGTTTGTTGCATTGAGGCAGGAGAACACAAATGGTGATTCTCTTGGTAAAGAGCCATCTCTCTCTAAAAACGATGCCAGGAATGAAAAAACTGGTCCAGTAGGGAGTACTTCTAAGACATCCAAACCACCACAATCAGATACAGCTGTGAAATATAGTGCCTCGCCTGCGAAAGCAGCGCAGCTTGAGAGGCAAAGCTCATCAGCAAGTGAGGAATCAGCTTTGACAAGTGAGGAGGAACAACCATCGATGGAAAGGAGTCGGACCCTTATCAGATCTGCATCACCAAGGAGGTCTGCATCTCCAATGCGAAGAGTCCAAATTGGACGCTCTGGCTCACGACGATCCACTGCTTTAACAATAAAGAGTCTGAACTTCTTTCCTGCCAGGGAAAGGTCATTCTCTCATAGAGATGAATCTGCAAGCGATTGTGATGAGCAAGAACATGAGCAAACCTCAAAAAAATCTGAGAACAATTTACAAAGAATGAGTGTGCAAGATGCAATTCATCTTTTTGAAAACAAACAGAAAGGTCAAATAGTAGATTTTCAGAAGACAAAGTCATTATTGAATGTCTCAGTTGCTAATAAGGCGGTATTGAAGAGATGGAGTTCAGGGGTGTGTGAAAGTGCTAATCCAGTAGATGTTGCTTCTGGTGATCCGACTTCCCTGGCAGCCAATAAATTGGAAGATCAAGAATTTGAGAGCACTTTAGAAATGAAGCCAGAGTCTTATCCTACTCCCGAAATCTATGATGCTGAGGCTGTTGACAATGATTGCAAATCAAACTTACCTGAAGAAAGAGCATCTAGTCCAGAGGAAATGAGAAAGGAATGTCTCCCTAACCAAGGTGAAGAAACAGATCAGAAATTAAATGCCTCAGTCGAATGGACTCGAAAAAAGGAAGCAGAACTAAACCAATTGCTGATGAGGATGATGGAAACCAAACCTACCAAATATCAGAACTTGGCACCTGGTGATAGCAAACTCCAACGTCTTCCCAATGAGTGTAGAGGTGGCTTTTATGATCATTACAAAGAAAAGAGGGATGAGAAACTTCGTGGTGAAACTACCAGGAAGCAAGCAGAGAAGGGAAAGCAATTTAAAGCACTGCAACAAATTCTTGATAGGAAAAAAGCTGAGATGGTCTCAAAAAAAGCGAGTAATGATAGTAAAAAATCAAATATAAAGAGAACACAGAAAGCAGTGAAGAACTTACCTGAATCTTCCAATCCCAGAAGTGGAACTCCTAATCCTGCTGTTGTAAAGAAAGTTCCATTGAAAACATCACCATTGCCAGCTACCCGCAAATCATGGCCATCTGCACCTTCACCAAGGGCTGCAGGGATATCACCTGCTAAAACTCCAGGTACTACACCTACCCGCAGAATATCCCAGCCAGCACCAGCCGCTCCACGGTCAAGCGAAAAGGTTGAGAAATTACAACCAAAGACAGTGAGAGCAACTGAGAATGGTACCAGAAGAACTGTTAAAGGTGTAAGTGAAAAGAAGTTAGAAACTGTGACAAAAACTAGCAAACCTAGAAGATCCAAAGTTCAGCCTGCATCTGAAGATTCTGCTTTCTCAGCGAAACCTAAGCTCAGCAAGGTAACAAAGAAAAGTAGTGTGATGCCTCTGGAATCAAAGGAGACAAAGCCTTTTCTTCGTAAGGGCTCACGTACTGGATCTGCTCCTAGCTCTGGTCTTGGTCCAGTTGTAAAGGTTAAAGTTGCATCTCAGCCTGAAGAGAGTGTGACGGATTCTGTTGATTCGGTTAAAATGGAAGAGAAAGAGATGGCTTCTGTTTCTTTTGATCATGTTAATCAAGTGCAGGATAAGGGTCTTGAAGATTTAAAAGTCCACGAGGATAAAGACTCTGAAGCTCAGGCAAAGATCCCCCAGAAATATGAAAATGCAGAAAGATTTGATATGGTCACTTCAAATGACACTGATGATTTTGGAAGGATTGAAGATTCTACCCCAAAAGAAGAGGTCGAAGGAGAGCCAAACATCTCACCTAGTGCCTGGGTGGAAATAGAGGAGCTCGAGGCTAAGTCTTTTCCAAGTAATGGTGATTTCTGTAATAATGATTCTTTGGGTGATGTTGCACCTGTAAGAGTCTCAAGTCCACGAGTTCGTCATTCTCTTTCTCAAATGCTGCTCGAAGACAACGGTGAAACTGATGTAATTGACTGGGGTAATGCTGAGAATCCACCAACCATGATCTATCAGAAAGATGAACCTAAAGGTTTAAAGCGGCTTCTGAAGTTTGCTCGAAAAAGTAAGACTGATGCAAATTCAACTGGTTTTTCAAGCCCCCCTGTCTTTTCTGAGGGAGAGGATGATCCAGAGGATTCTAAAGTTCTTACTAGGAGAAGTTCTGACAATCTATTAAGGAAGGCTACACTTCATTCAAAAAACGCTGGGCAACAAAAATCGTCATCATCTGAAGTCTACGAGCCATCTGGTATATTCTTGCTTCAGATCAAGCATTTCATTTTCCATTCTGATCACTGTTTTAGTTTGTTAATTTTAATCATTTCATATATGCAAGAGTGTTAAATTACTTTCTGATGGCCTTTGGTTGATCATTGTTATGGATTCTGGACATTTCTTTCTGTTTGCAGGACCAACTAGTATAGGCAAAATTGCTGCTAAGAAATTGCAAGAGGGACACATCTCAGCGTCAGCGACTACAACAAAAGGTTACTATGTTTTTTTTTTTTCCAATTCAAGTTTGACTTACTTTCTTGCCATAAACTTGTAATGAGTATGTTTTGCTAACATTGTGGTGCTTTTATGTTTCAGCAACACGATCGTTCTTCTCTCTTTCAGCATTCAAAGGAAGCAAACAAAATGATGCCAAGCTTCGATGAGAAACCTGCCTTAGTATAGGGGGATAAAATGTTGTAGCTTGTAATGTTTCTGTTTCTTTTTTTTTTTAAAAAAAGAAAAGATATCATAACAGAACAGCGGCCAAAGCAGAAGGTTCCATAGCCGCGGTTCTTCTTTAGAGATATCACCAAGTGAATAATTTGTTCCTAATAGTAAAGAAAACAATTTTTTGTTCATGCAAGGACCGTTTCTATAAAGCATAATATTACCATTTACCACTTCATCTCATTCTTATGTGTGAAAAAATGAAAACAGGAATGTTCAACTTCAAATGAAAATAATAATAATAATAATAATAATAATAATAATCCAAATTAACTTAACTAACATCTCAAAATATATCCTCCCGTCATTTTTAAATGAGAAAAATGAAACTTATGGTAGTAGAATTTTGTTGGCATTATAATACAATTTTGTTGGTGTTAGTAGAAGCGTAAAAGAGAAAACATAAGATTTAATGTGGTTTGGATCAGCGTGATCCTATGTCTATCAAAGAACATATGCCTTTATTAGTACGTTAGTCTACGGTTATGATCAAACTTATAATTGCTCGATGTAAATTATAAACAATGTACCTTATACAAGAGATTGAAAAAACATAGTAGAGTAGATCAAAGAGGACTGAGAAGTGATTCTTTTATACTAAAAAATCAGTTCTTGAATCTTGAAAAGTACTAATATTCTCACCATTAAAACAAATTTCCTTATAATAATAATAAAGAATGTAGCCTATACTAGACAGTGAATTTACTATAACAGTTTCGTAAAAGACCCATCCTTACAACACTAGCATCCAAACAATGTGGCTTTGTAAAATTCATCCACAAACTAAAGTTGAGTGCTAATTACTATCAAGCAGAATATCAATATCTTCGTTTTCATCATTAGTTGGTCCGTCTACATCATTCAGTTCATCGGAACGCCCCCGTCTTGATCAGTTCTTCCTTCATCTTGATCTGTACGTTCTATATCCATCTTGATCAGTGGCATTCCTAAATCATGTTCATTACCATCTCCATCTTGATCAGCATAATTAGCGCCAAATGTTGTTCATTAGCATGTCCATCTTGATCATCAAGATCAATAAATCTTGATCAAGATGGAGATGCTAATGAGCAAGATTTACGCACTAATGAGAAAATTGAGTTGACGACAAATACCGATATACAATAGAATATATATAGAAAGGCCACTTCCTGATAAATTCGAAAAGGAGGGAAATTTGGAAGTAAACTATTTTCCTTCATTAGGAAGAAAAATAATTTTTCTTTTTTTGTTTGCCCTCTAAGACTATTTTCCTTTTAATTTCTCACACTAGTCATTTGGACATTTTATTTTGCATTCTTTGTTTAGGTTACCAAATATGTTTTCTTTTTTTCCCTTTTGTATTTCCCCCCTAATAATAGTACATATATTATTCGACTTTCTCTCTCTATATATAAAGCGTTTATCTCATAAAATCAATTATTATGCATGAAAATTAAAAACTAAATTGATACATTTGTTGAATATCGTTATGATCTACTTAAATGTGGTCAGAAGTCATGTGACTCTTGCTTCGATTCAAATATGAATATGTAAAAATATAAAATAGTATAAAAAATTGATTGTATAATAATTATTACAAAGCATAAAAAGAAAAATAAATAACATTAAACTCATAAGCAAACAAAAATCTTCAATAATAACTAAAAGATTTGAAATGCAAATGAGAAAAGCATGACAGATATATATTTATACTAATAGGTGTAGTGACTCATAAATTGTTTTTTCAACATTATTAAAATCATTAATGGTTTGAATAATTAAGATAGTAACTTTTGGTCTTCTCTAAGTAATAGAAGATTGAAATATTGAAGAAATGTAATGACTTTTAAAATATTATGGAGTAACTTATAAGATTATTGTGTCTGATTCATTATGCAGCATTAATATGACAAAAAAAGTATTTAAAATTCAGTTTGTGTTATAAAATATTATAGTGTGGATGTCCATTACACCAAGAAGTTACTCTCACCCATTATCTCCATTACTTTCCTCCATTGTGAAGATAACCATAACCTCCATAACCTCTAACTTTATAACCATTATTCTTGTAACCTTTCACTTTCATAACCTTCTCCATTATATTCATGTTAATGTCATGTTTATGACTAACCTTTTGTATGCCTCTATGTTACACTATAAATAGAGGCATAAGGGTTCATATTGTATATACTTGAAGCCTTGGAATAATAAGAAAAGCTCTCATCTCTTGTCTCCCTATTTCTATTACTTTCGTCTTCTATATTTCTTATCTTATTTTGCTTTAGTTTTACAACACATTATCAGCACAAGTTGCTCATTCTCCATCAAGAAACAATGGTAGGTATTTCTTAAGTTTTATGAATTATCCTAGTAATTCTTCGATTGCAAGGTATACTTCATATCCTATATATTATTTGTACTAACCAAACTTGTTTTGTGGTTATTTTAAAATGGTTAGTAAATAATGATAATCATCATAACAATATTGAGAAGGACTATTAAAAGATTTTGATTTATTTTAACTTGAAACTTTTATATGGTTCGAACATGTTGTTCTAATCAATTAGTTTTGTTTATTTTTATTCAATTTTAAGTCAAATTCAGATTAATTTATGGTATTCAATATTTATTTTTTGGTAATGCATTTGGTTTATTAAGATATTGGTTGAGGGTAAGACGGTGAATTGAGGTTTCACCGCACCAAGTGGGTAAGACATCGAGTTAAAGTCTCGGTGCCCCATGATAATAAGAAGTTGGGTTCAAGTCCCATTGATTTATGACCAAAGGCGTCTTTATATGGTAAGTCATTGGGTTTAAGTCCTAATGCACTATAGTGATGATATGATGATGACTAACATAAAGTTTTATACTTTTGACTAGAAGTCATGAAATTTATCCAATTAATTTGCTCCATTCTCTTATGTGAATGTGGTAGCAGTGCATAATATGTCTGAAAAATGACAAGTGGCTGAATGTATGAATATGGGTGTGGTAAAATGTTAATGGTCATCATTGTGGTAATTAAAAGGAAGAACATTATGAGTTCTTAAGATGGTCCTTCAAATGTGAAGGTAATTTTTTCCATTAAAGTGGTATGTAAGGTTATTGGACACATTGTTTCTTAAGATGCTCCTTCAAATGTGAAGGTAATTTTTTAAGGTAATAAAGTGGTATGAGAAGTTATTGGGCACATTGTTATTGGTGCAACCCAAATTTGAAAAGTTTTGTAAATCCTCCATCTAAATAAAGGAATACAAAGTGGTAGTACATTTAGTACATTTGACCTCTTAAAGTGATGTTGATGTGAGTCACATAAATTTGATAAAGGCGAAAGCATGATAATGAGTTTCTAATAAAAACTTATGGAGCATGTTCAAATTGTTACGGTCCATTTCTTAAAGAAAATGTGATTTGCGTTCTTATGGATAAGAACATGTTCATGTATTGTTGGATAAATGTCACTTCTCACCTCTATGGAAGGTTTGAGAGATTGAAAAGAAATATTTTGACATAAATGATTATTTGGTCATATACTTTGAATACATCACAAATATTGTGGTATGTTCTATCATGAACTATTGCAGGACAAAAGAAAGAAATAATTATTTCCTATAAAGGTCGTGACCATGACCAAAATAAATATTATTGTGTGGCAACACAAATTTGTCATTGACTGTCAAGAAATAAGTCTTGCAATAATAATTTTAACCATGACAATAATAATAATTTTCTCCTTGAAGGAGATGGTCACCATAAGAATGATGTTGTGAAATTTGTGGCAGTACACAAAATTAATTGAAAGTTTCGGAAGGACTAATTTGTTACTATCCAGAAAATGCAATAGTTCATAATATTGAGGTTGTAGTAAGTCTCAAAAGAAACTTTTTAAGTTTCGGAGGAATTGAAAAGAAAAATTATTATATTGAGATTGTAAATTATGGAAAGATTAAATATCTTTAGATTACTACAATCAAAGCGGGTTATTGATATTTACATAAAAAGTTACCCATCTTTCTCTTGTTTGTTGTATAAAGATATGAGCATGATGAAGGAATCACATGCAAAAGTAAGCTAGAAGTTTACTAGAATAAATATCAGTTGGCATAACCGGTTGGCCATTCCGGTTCAAACATGATGCAAAAGAAATTGAAAATTCACGTGGTTACATGTTTGAAGAAAAAGAAAGATTCTTCAAGAATTCTCGTGTTGCTTGTTCTCATGATAAAATGATCAATGTTCCAGCTAAGGTTGGGATTGTATCCCCTGAAATTATTTGGAACATATAGAAAGGTGAATATGGGCCCGCTCACCTACCATGTGGACCGCTTACTATTAGGATTTAATAGATGCATCTATGGTATTGCATGTGCATTTGTATCAACTTACAAATTGGTTTTTGTAAGGTTGTTTACTCGAATTGTTAAATTACGAGCATAGTTCCAAACTATAAAATTATGTTGATAATATTGGTTGGTTTAGCAGAAATTGTTTGCCTCCAATTATAGCTAGACCATTGATTATGAGAACAAATCTATCAAATAAAATTTGGTATGAGATGAGTTTATTTAACATGTATGTATCAAGCCAACAATGTTTTCCCATTACAATTGGTTCAGGGTCAGGAACCAAATAATTTCTATCTAAAAATTTGATGTGTGCACATATGATTTTATTGCTCCACCACGCACAAAGATGGATCCCCAAATGAAGTTGGGGTAAATGTTAGATTTCCTAACATTAGGGGGAGATGTGTTAAGCAGCTGAAAATTATGTGTGAGGTGAATTATCTAGATCCTCGTTAAAAAAAAAGTGAACTTGAAGTTCAAGAGATAATTCATTTGCAAAATGTTGCAATTAATTTGCCAGATGTATTTGCTGACCCAATATTTTAATTAAACTGCAAATGCTCCGATAAATAGTCTTTGAATGACAGAGTCTATGGTACGCCAGAAGCGTGATAGACCAATCGATTCCAACTGTAAAACTCCTTGTGGAAGGAGATGAGCAAATTATCAAAATGGTCATGATAATGAGGTAAGTGATTTGAAAGAGCACTATGACATAACACTTCATAAAACCTTGGCAAATGTTTAGGTACCTGAAATGATGAAAAATGAAGAGATCTCGATAAGTTATGTCGTGTTGGAATCGAGTCAAATGACCTTCGACAGTATCTTTGATATGAAGTAGCACTCAATGCTATAAGTGGTTACGAGAATCTTAAATTCGAATCTGTCATATAATGTGGACAAATAATGATTGGCCAAATAAAATGCACTATTCAAGTATATTTTGTTTCACTTAGAAAAGTGATGTTTTTGAAGTTATGGTTCATAGATCAAAATATATGTCAGTGGGGTACAAATGAATCATTGTGCGAAAGTATAACCGTAAGATATAAAGTACGGTTTGTACCTCGAGGCATAAAGGGTTTCGCAGAAGTCCTGACATTATTAAATGGTGGTATGTTCCTCAGTGGTGGATGCAATGAGACTTGTTTCAGTCTGAAAATAGATGAAATACTTGAATATGCATAATGAATGATTATTATGTTTAACTAGACAATGAAGGTTATATGAAAATCCTTGAAGGATTTAAAAGGTCTTAAAGCAATTTCATTGAGTACCCAATGATTTTGAGACTGATTAACACAGAGAAAGAATCTATTTGATCTTATGAAAATGATTTAAAATGTCATGTATTAGTGCAATTGGTGCACTTATAGATTGATGGTTATGCAAATGCTAGAAGATTATTTGATATACATAACGAAAGTTATGTGAAAGAATTGCCATATTATCATTCAAGTTATGACAAGAAACTAACAAAATAAGTGACTCAACACATAGAAGATGTGTGATTTTCTTTCAGAAGAAAAAACGAGCTTGAAATGATCAATCCCCAAGTCAGAAATGATTTGATTATGTAGATGCAAAATATTTATTTGATTTGCATAAAGGTCGATCGCAAATGGACTATTTATTTATATATGGAGACACAACAATATCTTGGCATTCAAAGAATCACATTAGTATCCACTTCTTCAAATCATGCAGAAATAACATTGATCTATAAAGTAAGTCGGGAGTGTGTTCAGTTGGAATTATGATCTATCATATTCACAAAATATGTGATTTTCTTTTGAAAAGGATATTCTAGTAAGGATATTCTAACCACCATATATGGAAATAATATATAGCTCAATTGAAGGGAGGATACAATCAAAGGAGATCGGACAAAACATATTTCATCAAAATTCTTTTTCACACATGATCTTCAACAAAATGGTGAGATAGACGTTAAAAGACCCATTCAAGTGATAATCTTGTACATTTATTCACTAAGGATTGCCAACATCAATATTTGAGAAGTTGTGATATAAGATTGGAATGCATCGTCTCCGAGATATCAAGTAAAATTTTTATCAGGGGGAGAAAAAATACGTGTTTTACTCTTTTCCTTAACCATGGTTTTATCCCAATTGGGTTTTCCTGGTAAGGTTTTTAACGAGGCAACAGTCAAAGCGTATTAATAGATATGTGTACTCTTTTTCCTTCACTAGGATTTTTTCCCACGGGATTTTTTTCTAGTAAGGTTTTAACGAGGCATATTATCTATGGACATCCAAGGGGGGAGTGTTATAAAAATAGTTATGGTGTGGATGTCCATTACACCAAGGAGTTTACTCTCACCCATTATCTCCATTACTTTCCTCCATTGTGAAGATAACCATAACCTCCATAACCTCTAACTTTTATAACCCATTTATTCTTGTAACCTTTTCACTTTTCATAGCCTCCTCCATTATATTCATGTTAATGTCATGTTTATGACTAACCTTTTGTATGCCTCTATGTTACACTATAAATAGAGGCATAAGGGTTCATATTGTATATACTTGAAGACTTGGAATAATAAGAAAAGCTCTCATCTCTTGTCTCCCTATTTCTGTTACTTTTGTCTTCTATATTTCTTATCTTATTTTGCTTTAGTTTTACAACAGTTTGCTATAAATTTTATTGACTGTACTATCTAATTTCCTTATAAACTTATTAATTACGTGCTAATTAAATTAATAACTGATAAATGTAGTACTTCCTAAATCAATGTATAATTTCTTTAGGAGTACTCTTTAGTTTGTAATAAATCTAGGAGGTGAAAAGACTTCAAAACATTTTGATTTTTAAATATTTAATTTATTAAATAATTTATAGCATTTAAATTTAATATAGGGGTAAAATCGTAATTTAACCTTTGCCTAAAATGCTTCCCACTTTTAATATGATATAAAAAATCTAAAATAATAAAATATAATTATATGATATAATTAATAAAGAATGAGGAGATATCCCAAATATTAATGTGGTATACAACCTCCATCCAAACCTATATTAACCGCAAGGCCATTTAAGTATGTATATGTAGTCCGATCCAATTAGTTTAGCTTATTGGTGGTCATGATACATTATACAACTACGTATATACTTGAGTTTTCTTATTGAATCTTTTTATTTTAAACTACTAATTTTATTGAGACTCTTCAATTATCAAATATAACTTGTAAAATTACACTAGATATATTGTTGTTATTGTATTTTAATCTCCCGATACATGTGAGTTAGAGAGTCAGAGAAAGAAGTGATATAGTATTTAATCAAATTTTTACATTCAAAATATTATTTTCTACAAAAAAAAATAATTATTATTTTGAAATGAGATTTTTACGATATTTTATTGATAGTGTTCAGTTTCTTATGTACATTTAGATATTGAAAGCAAAAAATCTTAATCATTCAGTGTTCAAATCTAGAGACTACATCTTGATATCCAAATGCGTATACAAATCTAGATCTTAATGCACAACCATATATTCAAAATGCTTATTCAAATTCAAACGTCTTAATCTTTGATGGAAAAAAATGAGCCTTAAGCACCATCTGTTGAGGGCACAACTAAGAATGAAACAACATGTAGAGCCTGTTTGGACGTACTGATTTAAAAGTTGACCAAAACTTACTTTAAAGTGATTTTTAGGAGTGTTGGACAAAGTTAAAAATAACTTAAAATAAGTTTAAAATGACTTTAACAAAATTAAAAACCAAAAGTAAGATTGTCCCTACTCTTATTTTTTAACTTAAAAGTTATTTAATTTTGACTTTTTATTTTTTATTTAAAAACTATTTTTTTTTCAGTCAATCCAAATGGGCTCGTTGACTCTCTAGGAGTGACTGGGTATTTTATTGTTGGTGATTGAGTCTACTTCAAAATGCAACCTTATAGGTGTCACAATATTTCAGCTCACCACTTCCACAAGCTTGCTACAAGGTATTATGATGGTTCATTCCAGGGCTTATGCATTTTTGTTTCCAACATCAATGAAAATACATATATATTGTCCATGTATCCTAATTGAAGAAGTGTTATGAAAAATTGGGGGGCCAAACGATTGTTTTAGTGGCCTTATGGTCGAGACAACCCTGCTCTCCGTGATATTGCTCATCCTCATTGCCTTAGTCTCAAAGTTGTCTTACAAAAGAGTTGTGAAAAGGGTCAATAAGGCAGTAGCACAAGATTTAATCAGATGGAAGAGGTTGCCCTGCTGTGATGCAACTTGAGATTTTTACAATTCTCTGAAGATCAAGTTTTCACACTATGATCATTGAGGTCAAGAATCTATTTGAGGAAAGAAGTAATGTTACACATATTAAAGCAAGATCAAGTTCAGAAAATTAGTTAGTTAACATCAACATTCAGTTAGTTAACTGTAACTATAAATTAATTAGTCTGTTGAGATTTCAACATTGGTAGCCGTTTATGTTACAGCTTTTCAGTGCCTTATGATTAGGCAGAGATTAGCTATGCAATTCCTAAAGAACTTATGAAGGAAAAGCTCTTGAACAGAGTTGCAATTACGCACACTTAGAGAGAAAGTATAAGAGAATTTGTAAGATATTATTCAATGAATGCCCTTATGAACTGATACACTCAATTTATAGCTAAACTTGGATCAAGTAATCTCTAACTACTTTTCCCTCCACTACTTCAACTCACAACTGGAATCTAACGACTTAACTACCTAACAGAATTTACTGGAAATGACTTTTGTACCCCTCCTAGCTAATTAGGCATATAACAACTACTCCCCCCTCAAAGACATCCTTGACCTCAAGGATTGAACAGAGGATATTGCTGTTGTAGTGTATGTAGATCCATCCAAGTGTTGTCCTCCGGAGCACAATTAAACCATTTCACTAAGACTTGGGTGACAGAGTGTTTGTGTTTGGGCATGACCCTACGATCAAGAATAGCCTCAGGTTCCAGTAGAACATTGCCATGAGCAGACAATGTAACTGGAAGGTGTGGGACAACGGGGTAAGAGCCAATCTTCTTTTTCAGCTGTGACACATGAAAGGTGTGATGAATCCTAGCCTGTGGTGGCAACTCCAAGTGATAAGCAACCTGACCAATTCTCTTAAGTACTGGAAAAGGCCCAAAATACTTAGGACCAAGTTTCTGGTAGGAGTGACCTCTTAAGGACAATTGTCTGTAAGGTTGTAACTTCACGTAAACCAAATCACCAACCTCAAACACCCTTTCAGATCTCTTTTTATCAGCTTAATGCTTCATTCTCTGTTGAGCCATCGAGAGGTGGTGTTTTAATAGTCTAATAGTTGCTTCCCTTGCCTGTAAACTTCTGTCAACTGCCTCAATCATAGACCCTTGAGGGAAGTAGGGAATATGAAGAGGAGGGTGTTGTCCATAAACCACCTCATAAGGGGTCATATGCGTGGATGAGTGGAAGTTGGTGTTATACCACCATTCCGCCAGTGATAGCCAGTGAATCCACTCCTTAGGCCTGTCACCACACATGCATCTAAGATATCCTTCCAAGCACTTATTCACTGCTTCCGTTTGGCCATCAGTTTGAGGATGGTAAGCTGAGGAATGATGTAAGGCCACCCCTTGGATGCTGAACAATTCTTGCCAAAACTTGCTCAAAAATATAGTGTCTCGATCACTCACAATGGTCTGAGGAAGGCCATGTAACTTATAGACGTGATGCAGGAACAGTTGAGCAACGTCAGCTGCTGAGTAGGGATGGGATAGACCAATGAAATGAGCGTATTTACTCAATCTGTCAACCACCACCAGTATAACAGATTTAGAGTTTAGCTTTGGGAAGGCCTTCGACAAAATCAAGACTGATGTCTTGCCAAATTCTATCAGGGATAGGTAGGGGTTGGAGTAAACCCGGAGATGCCACATGCTCAAATTTGTTCTGTTGGCAGACGACACATTCCCTCACATATTCAAAAACCTCTTGCTTCATTCTCTTCCAGAAGAAAACCATCTTCAATCTCTGAAGGGTAGCTTCCATACCTGAGTGACCACCTAGAGCACTGTCATGGTAAATTTGCAGCAGTTCTTGCTTCAGTGTTGCCTGTTGCCTCATTACCTACCATCAACCTGTCTTTTCTATATAACAACCCATCCTTCAGGAGGTAGTAAGGTTTGCAAGCACCATTTGCAGATATAGTTTGAAGCAACTTCATGATATAGGCATCCCTCTGATAGGAATCTTTCATCTGTTGTAACAGCTGACCAGTGACCACAGAAAGTGCATTTAACGAGAGGGGATTGGCACTTCGTCTAGACAATGCATCCGCAGCTAAATTTTCACTTCCCTTTTGTATGCAATAGAATAGTCATATCCCATAAGCTTGGTCAGCCACTTCTGCTGGCTAGGAGTTGTGATTCTCTGCTCCATCAGATATTTTAAACTTTGATGGTCTGTCTTGATTGTGAAATGCCTACCAATTAAGTATGGTCTCCATTTTTGCACTGCCAACACAATTGCCAACATCTCCTTCTCATATACAGAAAGAGAAGAATATTTTGGCCCCAAGGCTTTGCTCATGAATGCCAACGGATGACCCTGTTGCATCAAGACAGCCCCTACCCCCACTGAGCATGCATCGGCTTCAATGAGGAACTCCAAATCAAAGTTAGGTAATGCTAGAACAGGAGGGGAACTTACAGCTTCCTTCAACTTCTGGAAAGTTACTTCAGCCTCACATGACCATCTAAAAGCATCTTTCTTCAGCAAGTCAGTCAAAGGTCTTGCAATAACACCATAACCTTTAATAAACCTTCTGTAATACCCTCAGAGTCCCAAAAATCCCCTAAGTTCCTTCACTGTCTTAGGTGAAGGCCACGTTTGCATAGCTTCAACCTTTGTAGGATCAGCAGCCACTCCCTCAGAAGAGATAATGTGTCCCAAGTAATCTACTTTAGGTTGTGCAAAAGAACATTTGCTGAGTTTAACATACAAACAGTTTTGCTTCAAAACACTGAAGGTCAACTCTAAGTGATCCAAATGACTACTCAAAGAGGGACTGTACACTAGTATATCGTCGAAGAAAACCAAGATGAATTTTCTGAGATAAGGCTGAAATATATGGTTCATCAAACTTTGAAATGTAGAGGGTGCATTTGTCAACCCAAAGGGCATCACTACAAATTCATAATGTCCATGATGAGACCTGAAAGCTGTTTTGTCGATATCTCTATCCATCATTCTGATTTGATGGTAACCAGATCGTAAGTCCAATTTAGTAAAAAGTTGAGCACCACCCAGTTCATCTAACAGTTCCTCGATCACAGGAATTGGAAATTTATCCTTGACAGTGTACTTATTGAGCTCCCTATAATCTATGCACATTCTCCAAGAACCATCCTTTTTCTTTACCATGAATATGGGAGATGAATAAGGGCTCATACTTGGTCTTATAACTCCAGAAGTCAACATTTCCTTCACTTGCTTCTCAATTTCATCTTTTTGGATAGTGGGGTATCTATAAGGTCTCACATTAATAGGTGAGGTGCCTTCTTTCAAGACTATCTTGTGATCATGCCTCCTATGAGGTGGTAAGTCTGTGGGGGTCTTGAAAATTTGGGTATACTGATCAACTAAGGACTGCACAGCAATAGGGATACTCACCTCTTGAGAATTCAATATGATCACAGGTGTGTGTTTCTCCTCAGGTTGATTGACTGTCACCACTGCTACTGCCATCATGGCCAACTGAGCCGGCTTCTGCATTAACTTCTGGATGTGTTTGTTGTCCACCCACCGTGTCTCAGCTGGTTGACTTCCTCTTAAGGACACTTTCTGCTTCCCCATCATGAATTCCATTTTAAGCTGCCGGAAATTCCACCTTATGTCACCTATGGTGACCAACCACTTTATTCCCAGAACTACATCATACCCCCCAAAGTCAATATCAACATATCGGAGGAAAATTCCACACTCTGCATCTTCCAAGAAAATCCACCAGATATATGAGAGCACTTGATCTTAGTGCCATTTGCTACTGCCACGGATACGGCAGGAATGACTTCTAAGGGGCATCCTAACCTGTTGGCGGTCTCATAATCCAAAAAATTATGGGTACTCCCTGTATCAATCAAGATATGTATCACCTTTCCCTTAGAGGATCCTCTAACTCTCATTGTTCTGTAGTCATGCACTCTAGACAAGGCATGAACCGAGACTTGTGCCCCTTCCAAAGTCCCATCTCCTTCTTCTATGTTTGCTTCATGTACTTCACGATACTCTTCTTCTTGTGGTTCTTCTTCCTCTTCCTCATCCACCTCATACAAGTACAATTGTTTTCCTTTTCGACAATTGTGGCCCGGCATATACTTCTCTTCACACCAATAACACAAGCCCTTTGACCTTCTTTCCTCCATCTCCGCGCTGGTCAACATTCTAGTAGGTTTGGTGAAAGGTTTAGCAGGGAAATGCTTAGGTGGATTTGGTCTGTAAGGTTGGCTGAAATTGGGTTTTGGATTAGGTAATATTGGAGAAGTGGTTCTATGATAAGGAACACTACTGGTTCTTTGAAGGCTTAGGGATTTCTCAACAAGTTTGGCTTGGTTGTATGCTTTCATCAGAGATCTAGTATTCAATAGCTTCACCTGGACAGCTATCTCAGGTTTTAATCCAGCCAACAAACAACTCACCGCTTGGTCCTCTGTGAGATCTACCCCATTTAACAGTTCATCAAATTGATCAAGGAAATTTTGCACAGTACCTGTTTGACGTAATGACACTAACTCCGATAGGGGATCTAATTAAGTAGAGGTCCCAAATCTATGTCTAAGGGCTCTAACATACTCCTCCCACTCCGGAATGCCCCGGGAGAATCGAGTTTTCATATACATTTGATGCCATTGTAATGCTCTCCGTTCTAAATGTATGGCAGCCACCTTCACCTTCGATTCTTCGGCTGTATCCTCATACTCTGTATCCTCATACTCGAAAAATTGCTCGCATCGATATACCCATCCCCTTAAATCTTCACCACTGAATTTAGGAAAATCGATGCGTGAATACCTGGTATTGGCCCTGTACTGTGACCCACCAGAATCAGCCAACGCCATTTCTTCTCTGTGCGGAGCTTTACGAGTCCCTTTCATCGTCGCGAACATCTGTCGAACCTCCTCCATGTTCTGCTCATGCTTCTCATTCATCACTCGAAGCTGCTCACCAAACAACTGTTGAAATTCCCCCATTGAATGCTCTATCTCACGTCGAATTTCATTACTTCCCATAATGCCTCCCCTTACTCCAAAATTCCAAGGATTCGCTGCTTTGATACCAACTTGTTACAGCTTTTCAGTGCCTTATGATTAGGCAGAGATTAGCTATGCAATTCCTAAAGAACTTATGAAAGAAAAGCTCTTGAACAGAGTTGCAATTACGCACACTTAGAGAGAAAGTATAAGAGAATTTGTAAGATATTATTCAATGAATGCCCTTATGAACTGATACACTCAATTTATAGCTAAACTTGGATCAAGTAATCTCTAACTACTTTTCCCTCCACTACTTCAACTCACAACTGGAATCTAACGACTTAACTACCTAACAGAATTTACTGGAAATGACTTTTGTACCCCTCCTAGCTAATTAGGCATATAACAGTTCATAAATTTTCCATTTCAATCAATTCAATTGTTATCATCACCACATCCTGGAAACATTATTAATTCCTACAATTGAGCTAACATAGCAGGGTTTGGAAGAGTAATATATAGATAGGCTGAGGGATTAAATCTACATAAGTTTTTTTAAAAAAAAGAATTGACTCATAGATTAAAAAAAAAAAAAAAACTTTCTAGAACTTCAAAATCAAAGAAGGGATTCATTGGGTTCAAATTTTTATAAATTCAAAGAAGAATTTATTAGGTTCTAACCTTTACAAATTGTACATCAAATAGCAATTCATGAGGTTTAAATATTAGCTGAAGTTTCAAACAAAGAAAAATTTAAGTTTTTGAACTTTACCAATTTAAAACAAAGGA
This sequence comes from Solanum tuberosum, assembly GCF_000226075.1. Taxonomy (NCBI): domain Eukaryota; kingdom Viridiplantae; phylum Streptophyta; class Magnoliopsida; order Solanales; family Solanaceae; genus Solanum; species Solanum tuberosum. The sequence goes on from NW_006239167.1 coordinate 676,377, forward strand.
ACGATTCACGGAGTTCAATTAAGTTGTTGCGTGCTTTATGTTGAGGTGTTTTTGTTCAAATTTTATTTTCGCATTTAAGTGTCTATTTTCCTATTACTTCTTATATGGGAGCAAAAAACTAATAGCAGACTTGAAAACTATCCCACCAATATTTAAGTTTTCTATGTGTAGCAGTTGAGGAGAAAGGTTATGAGTAAGAGTACTTGCTATTCAGAATAGGTAAAGAGAATCGGGGCTGTATACCCTACCAAAAAAAACCTCAATTATCCTCCTGTAACTCAATACTAACATTATAAATTAATAATTAAGAATATACATACAGACTTACTAGTTACAACAACAATAAAATTTAGAGAGGATATTCAAATCTCATCCCCTGGAGCAAAATCCTACTCTGTTGATCTCACAAAGGGCAGTAACATCAGTTGTAGGGAACAACAAATGTAAAAGAGGGACTGAAGAGGATGTGTTAATTGCCTTGATTTTGTCCAAAGCTCTTTTAACTTGGAATGGTGAGGGCACATTGTACCATTGTACATACCAAGAAAGAAGAGTTGAGGCCCTTCTTCCATAATCTTCAGTTGGCCATCTTCCATATTTCATGTACTCAGAAAAATCCTTCTGAAATTCCAGAGATGAACTAAGAATCTCCTCCACACGCTTCTGGACTGAACCAAGAAAAGTTGATTGTACGATGCCCTCCTTTGAACTTGTTGATCTTTTACTTAGCAAACTATTATTGTAGGCCAGCGCTATCTGTATGCGAAGAATTGAATACAATAATCCATTAAAGATGGATATCAGGCACAGTAATTACAGGTAATATGCAGCTTAGCATGAAAGGCATAGTGAGTAATTATTGCTCACCATCAGTGCTAAAGCATATGTGCAATCAGGAAATCAGTACAAGGTCAAGATCAACAAGCATTCATTTTTAAGGATGTTTTCAAATAGATTTGTGATCTAACAGTCTGGTGTTTGTTCTTTGAAGGAGTAACTATCACCAGATAATTAGGCAATATATTGATTGACCGAGGTTTGCTAAGGGTACGATCTATATATGCCACAGTAAAATCTTCTCTGATTGACTTGTGTCAGATAAGTTCTACAGTATTTCACAAGGATGAAATGATAAACTTGAAGAATGTATTAGGTCTTTACAGTGTTGGAAACATTAATGGTCATGAACAAGGATAGGATCTCAACTTGCCACAATAGATCCGTCTTTTGTACCTTTCTATGTTAGATAAGTTATATTTCATAAAGAGGAAATAATAAAGTTAAAGATGGTATTAGGGATTTATTTTTTATTTTATTTTTGGATGACCATGGTGTCCGGGCCAGCATCCGCGCACCTCGACTAATTCTGTTGAATACTTGTCACCTCCCACCAACAACAGGTACCAAGTAACTCTATCCACCAAGGCTAAGACAGATGGGAAGAATCACCTAGTGTTTTTGTCTACGCTGTGATTCGAGCCTGAGACTTCATGGCTCGCAACCACTTCATTGACCACTAGGCCACACCCTTGGGTGCAATGGTATCACGGCTTTATGATGTTAAAAATGTTAATCATGCATAAATGGTTATCAAGTTTTGGAACCAAATCTAAGCCCACATACTCTACAACTCCCAAATATATGAACTTCACGCAACACATAACTTGTCCTCCTAATCTATACAATAGCATACAATTCCACACGTAACACCTGCACAGAAATCTCAACGATCTACCATTATAATACTTTTATGTGCTTAGCAAATAGAAAAAGAATTGGCTCATACAACAAGTTGAATGTAAATAAAGTTAAAGAAATCTCTCTGATACTGATCATATTAAATATTCAATAAACCATAGTTAGCTCCCCTCCAGTTCAACAATATCAGATACATTAACCTCTACTTTAAAAATTACAGTGACCTCCCTAGTTGATTTATGTTGTGGAGAGTGGTGACTTCTCAATTCTCATCACTTGTTTCAAAGAGCATTTGGATGGTCTACAACAGACGTGTATACAAAGAAAGCATGCACCAATGCACTACACAGATAACAAATTTCGAGTCTAAAACAAAACCACAATCAAGTAAGGAGAAGAAACCCACACACTAAGCCCACACACTTAATTTTGAATGATCTAAACTCGAAAAAATATGAAGATAGCAAGCCCACACACTAAGCAGGTAGTTCAAAAGGAACTTTGAATCTGAAACAAAATCACTTTTTAAAAATTCATAGATTATGCCAACAAGTCAGGTACAAAGCAAAAAGATACCTTCAGACTTGAGATGAAGAGTGTATCCTGTAAATTGCTGGAACTACTAGTAACCCGATCAACCATGGAACCAATAGTTGTGTATAATGACAGGTAAACCTGCAGATTTTCCAAATGTTAAATGACTACCTCCAAATACTAAGACAAGCTACTTTTTTGATGAAGAATACTAACACAAGCTACTTAACAAGGAGAAGAAGTAACACAACCTTCATAGGAAGCAACTATAAAGACCCGTAAGTTTTAAATGTCAATTACGACTAATCACGACCCTAACAGCTTGATTAAGGTATCCCCAAGGTGTAAACTGTAACGACCCTCATGGCTGTTTTGTGTTTTCAGTTGGTTTCCCCTATTTTGACCATTCCTGTAAGCTGGCTTCTCGATGTTATTCGTGACTTGCAGGAATGGGTGACACGATTCCTGAGGTGATCGGATGAGTTTCGGAGAAGATTTTTAGTTTGAAAGTTTGGTTTTTGGAAAGTTAAACCAAAATCTATGTATCAGGTTGACTAGGTCAAATTCGAATTTTGACAGTTCTGTTGGATCTGAAAGGTGCTTTTGACTTCGTAGATTGGATTACGCGGTTTTCGAGGCATTCAGGAACATTTTAGAACCTTGGCTTGAAATTGAGCTTTTCATATACCTAGAATTGACCATAATCAACATCTGATCAAGACGGGGTGATGTCATTGCTTGAAATTTGGTCTTAGCTTTTGGTTTGATTAAATAAATGATAGGTATTTGTCTCGAATTTCTCCATCAATTTTGGTCGAAGTACCCAAAATTTATTGACCAAATAAGGTACGGATCCCACACCAACGTCGTGTTGACACGGGTGAAGCACCGAAAGTGAAGAGTCTGAACAACTTAGCACAAGCCAGGCATCTCCCTACATCTTAGCTTTTGGTCAGCCCCAATACTCTAGTTGTGGCCAGTGTTTCATGAGATGAGGCCGATGAGCTTTATGTTATAGTTCCAAATTTATTAAGCTTTACATGTCGTGATGCATGCATTGCTATGAAAAGGGTAATATGTCCAGATGGTTTTCTCCATGGAAAGTTTAAGGCAGCATCAGGTGTCAATCACCCACGCAGCTTGAATTGGGGTGTAACAACTACTTCAATATTCAGTATATAACATTCTTTCTGAAAAGGATAGAACAAATGTTCAAAGTAAGTTCTTCCATGGTAACTACACAACTGCATGGCTCAAAGACGTAGCATTTACTGTCCATCATTTAAGAATCTTTTTTATGAATTATCAAGGTAAAAAACATTTGCATGATGAATCATCACCTGCAATAGGGCTGGCCTGTCCTTGCTTACACACTCGAATAACACTTGTAAGCAAAATTCTTGGAAGTCAATGTCAGATCTGCAAACGTGCAATACAGGCTTTACTATCAACTCATCATTACAATCAGAAGACAAGGATTTCAGCAGGACAATAAAACACATCTTGGAGGCTAGTCTTTCATTATTTGTCAAGCAAGTTTGAAAGGACTCCACATAATATTTCTACATTCACATCATCAAAAACTAATCTTCCACACAATCTTGCTATATCATTCAGTTAGTAACTTGCAAATGAATTAGTAAGTACATGTAAATAGTCCCTGCTTTGCAAATGAATTAGTAAGTAGATGTTAACGCTCGGGGCGTATGTTTTTGCACTAGGGACTTGTGTTTTCCCCCCGGAGCTTACGCCCCAAATTCTAGTGCATACACCCTATGGATCTACACCTTTAATTTCCGCCCAGGAGCATTTTTGGTACGCCCCACCCCGAGACTAGCCCCATAAACGTCTTTGAAAACACTGGTTGGTTTTGGTTCTAATATATGAAAAATCAACTTAATTGGTTTGGTTTTCTTTTAGGAGAAAATCGACTCAAACCGACCCATGAACACCCTTAGTTAGAAGATTAAGAAGCATTTTTTACAGTATTCATGATGTAAAGAAGGACCCATAGTTCTGTCCTACGTCCAGCCTCCAAAAGTTAGCCTTTTCGCTCTTATCCTGCTCTATAACAGTTAAAAAATACAAGCCAGCAAAGCTAGTTTAGACTACATATCCAGCTGCAACACTTGAACAGCCAGGCTGGATCAGGATTAATAACTGTTCATGGGAATGAGACAGAAGAACAATTTCTTCAATCACAGGTTTCTAGGGTGATTTATTTTGTAACCAAGTCACCTTGGAAAAATTCATTTCCCCCCTACTTGAATTTTATGTAGCTTTCTTGGTTTATTAAACATTACATTCTGTTATTAGATTCAGATCGATTTTTAATTCATGCTTAATGATATTTATTCATTTTTTTTGTGTGATCCATCTGTATGCCGAGGTAACACAAAAGTGTCAGAATTAGGAGCTAAGAAAAAGGAAATAAAGAACACAACGAGTACACACTGAGTCAGGAAAATAACCGCTAGAATATTGACTTGAGAATCAGCAATGAATATATGGGCACTTGCCTGCTATTCCAGTTAGGGTCACAGCAGAGCTGGGCAAACGAAATTAAGCTTGGGTTCGACGAGAAAGTACTGATCAACTGATCTACCATGTCACCATCTTGACAATCTCTACTTGCTGCTGAAGCTCTCAGACGTGTCAAGCCAAACACCTACATAAAAGCAAACATAATTTGATGTAACAATTAGACAGGACAAAGAAGAGTTGAATTTTTGTAAGTGAGAACTAACCTTGTGCATTGCTCGTGACAGCAGTGACTGACACCCTGCAGGATCATCCACATAGGAACATGCTCCAACCTTTCTCTTGACATAGAGGATACCAGAACTAAGCGCATCACCCTTGTCCCCTGAGCTCCATGGTTTTTCTGTAAAAGAGTTGCAGATAATATTGAACAAAATAAGTTTTTAGCCTCGATGTCCAACTAGATGAAGTGAAAACCAATGTCAACTTTACCCTCAGGAATGTGATTGATGACTTGAGACCAGTATCGAGGGCCGCAGACACGAACAGCCTTCAACTATAATGCCAAAAGGGAAAAAATTGGCTTGACCTAATGTTTCATGTGTTCAATAATCTTAAAATTACTGCATAATTTTCTTGTACAGAAGACCAGAACTTACAACAGCACGTTCTGGAAGAATGCACGGGGTAACCTCATAAAAACTCGTTTCTGCATAGTGTTCTGTCTCTCGAACAGTAACTTCTAATGGACAATAGACAGGTAAACCACTGTCCACATCAACTGTCTGAACCCAGCGAGCTTCTGTTGCAAGAACATACAAATGCCGAAAAGCCTGTATGATGCAAATTTAAATTACAAAAGTATTTGCTGATAAATCACCAGAAATGGAATGGAAGGAAGCAAATACAAATTATAATGATTATATGAGATGTTTACATAGAATATTAACCAAAATCGAAGACATCTTAAGAGATCAAAGAAAGATTAATAGAGTTGCAAAGAGGTATTCCACAAAAGGGGAAAAGGAAATAGTCAATAATCGGACAATTTGAAACAGGGAAACCAATATGTTGTGTTAGAATATGAATAGGTTTATACAATCCTATTAGAATAGGAATAGGTTTATACAATCCCATTAGAATAGGAATAGGAATAGAAATAGAAATAGGAATACTAAATAGTATCCTACTTGGTAAAGGATTGTATTCTAGGGTCTATAAATAGGGTCTCAATGTAATAATGTAGACACAACAACAATTCAATAATATTCTTTTCCTATATTTCTCACATGTTGAATAATTTCAATCTCTGTATAACTAGTATCAATCAAATCCAGAAAGGTGAGTTTCGAGATAAGTGAACTACAAATCAGCGCCGATCCACTCAATACTATGTTCAGGTATTGCCAGTATCTAGTTGGTCCATGGGATTTTTCGTATCTGAACTCAACACCTCTCAAAAGGCTTTAGTCACATCACACATGTCTTAGAGGGTAGGTACATATACCCTCTCCTTTGCATCACATGATAGCTGGATATGTCAAACAAGAAAGAACTCTTTCCACAGAAGGTGCATTCATATGCACTCTTCAGAACAATGTTCACATAGCCTAGTAACTCATTTGTCCCCTTGAATAAGTCCTTTTTATTTAAGGTGATATTCTCAGGTGCTTGTCAAAAAGAGGAATTATCAGTTTGCCTTTCTTTTTCCCCTCATTTAAATAGCTCTGGTGGGGTCAATGATTGTCTCTCTCATTTAAACGGTTCATCCTCTATAAAATTTACAACACTCCTAATAGGTACTCCTACAGTTGGCAGATCTACAGAAATCTCATAAGAAAAGTTGTCTAGCAAGTGTCAACTACTGGACTACTTCCACTGTTAAGTGACGCCCAGTATTCCTAGTATCTACTCAGTAACCATAATCCCCCTAAAAGTCCATACAGAAAAAAAGTAAAAGGAGAGTGACTTTGAAATCCTTGAGAATTCATCTTCTTCCCATAATTTCCATTCAATCGTTCAAAACCCAGACGCAGAGCAACTAAGAAGGTCCTAAATGTTTAAAAACCAAGGGCACAAGGTCATCACAATTCGAGATCGGAGAACTATTGTTGCCCATCCGCTCTCTTTGCTTTATGAGAATGAAATTAAAGAAAATTAAAACATAAACTCTACAGTATTCTTTTGGATCAACATCAGGTCTTTCACTTTCTTTCATTATACTTGATTCATGTTTGTGGCAAGGAATAAATATTAATTTTACTCTAATTCTTCTTCTCGAAATTTGAACTGATCTTTTCAGAACTTTCAGGCGTGCGGCTCTCCAGTGAGGTCCGAGGCATGCCTAGGCATATGCCAGACATGTTAGAGCATCCGTCCTATGGAACTGCGCCTCCCACATGCACGCAAGGGAGATTTTCCATCACCTTGCCTCAGAACGCGCTCCGAAACGTACCTCCCCAACGCCTTTAAAAACACTGCTACAAACTGAGGTCATATTTTCCTCTATTAAAGTATTTCACTTCTGCATTCATTTACCTGAAGGTGGCACCGATTGTCATTAGGTCCAGTCGGCAATCGCGGATATAGTGTTATTAGTAAAGCAGCAATAGAACTTTTGCTAGTCGAGAAAGTCTGCTTTCCACCCCCAATAAACAAGAAACCAATGGCTAAGCTTACCTGGAACAGTTTTCAGAACACTGCATGAGAAAGATGGTCATAGAAGAAACTAAAAGTTGAATCCACAATATCTTCTGCATCTTAATGAAAACAATTTGAACGAACAAGTGCATACAGCAGATTCACCAATGTCCTATCATCAGATGCTTGCAAATCTATAATGAAAATGTCCAAGCAATTATTTATTCTTGTTGAAAGAAAATGGTTATGGTTAGAGCTGTCAATACGGGTTGATGGTCCTTAAAACAGCTAGCCCAACCATCTCTATGTGTGCTTCAGGCCGGGCGGGGTCAGCGGTTCACATTTTAAATGATTTTTTAAATTTAGATTCAAATCTAGAAATGCTTAACATGAATATTTATCAGACAAAATTACATGATGTTGCTATCCAAGTCTCAAACTAAAATTAAATATCCTAATAATACTTATTAAGTATGAATTATCAAATATTTTCAATTGTTAGTAATGTCCATTACATATGAAATTTTTGTATTGGATTGTTGGTTCAATACAATTTTAGTTGTATATGATGTCTCTTATTGTGATATAGGTCTCAGTAGAAGTTTGATGATTTATCTTTCTCAAAAAGAAGTTTGATGATTTATAATGGCTTCAAGTAAACATCTGATTGTAGCTTCAGATATGAAATATAATATAATTTTGTATTTGCATTTTACTACTTTGATCATTAGACTTTACAATATGATTATATGGTGGGTTATATAAACTTTGAGTTTGACTCATTTCTTGTGATTGTTAGTACTCTACTTCATTTTTATTTATCTATTTTAAATTAAATATTTTTTATTTGGCCCATGGGCGGGTCCAACCCAAACCTCGCTCAAGCCTCATGGGCAGACGGACTTACTTGGGCTCGGCTAAAAAGCCTCATTCTTACATGGACTACAAATTTGTAGCCAATCCTATCAAATCACGGGCTGGTTTGGGCCAACTCAGCTGGCAAACCCATACTGACAGCTCTATTTATGGTATTTTTCCTTTTCTTTTCAAGGAAAATTTGATGAGTAATCCACATTATTTTGTTGGTGGATCACAAACATTTCTCTGATCTACAGTGGAACTTAGTTAGCAACCAGTGGAATAAACAGGTGATTCAAGAACTCGTTGTAAAATGACAATTCACTTACAGCCATCTGATTACCGAAGCTCAAGTGCCCATCTGCTGAATTTCGACCACGCAAATATTTTAACAACTTGAATGTTTGTAGGTGTCCAGACCCTGCCATGACCTGCACAAGTAGAATTTCTGAATGAAGCCTAACCATAAATTTAAACAATTTGTACTTGTGCAGATATATACTAACCACACATAGAGAGAGAACAATTAGGTGAAGACATGTCTCCAGTGAGCCACGATCAATATATCTAGACAGTCCTTTTGGAAATGCCACACTTGAGACAGATACAGGTTTTATCTGCAGGATTAGAGGTAAATTGTTACAGCATTATAAATATGAATCGGCACAATAAGGTGAAGAACAGACCTCATTAAGGAAGTATAGTGCATATTTGTAGAGCAGCTCTTGTAAATTGCCATCCCTACTACCAGCATATCTTAACCCTGCCAAAATTATAGCTTGCAAGTCAAGAATAACAAGAAATACAACATCCAACAGATCTGATGTTCAATAGCTCCAACCCCACCGTCCCATGTAGTTCACTAAACGAACAAAGGGACATTATTTAGTTTCATAGTACAAAGTATTTCAGGTACGCAACACTTAACATATCTTCTTTTACTTTCAATTTCCATTAGCTGTCAAAGCTTCTATAGTTGGTATGTATTGAAACACTATTGTATTGAAAAGGAGCTTTTGACCATATCCACCAACTTCTGAAAGATCCATGCTACTATAGAAGTTATATTCTCCAACTTTCAAGAATATTCATATCTCTGCCTGCTTTAGTTCATAGAGTATAAGGGGTCGTTTGGTAGAGTGTATTGGAGAAAATAATGCTTGCATTAGCTTGATGTATTATTAGTACCTTGTTTGGTACACTTTTCTAACCTATGCATAACTAATGCTTGTATTAGAAATACACTCTATTGTGTATTGAAGAGTGTATTACTAATACCATCTATTTCTATACATTAGTAATGCAATGGGTTCTAATGCATGCATTAACATTATTAAAGACACAATTGCCCTCAAAAACTTTTTTACATCCTTTCCAATATATTTGCTGAGGGTATTTTTGTAGACAAATATTTTTTCTAAAAAAACTATGTAATGCATAATATTTTTAGTACACCAAACCAAACATTGCATAAAAAAATCTTATCATAACTAATGCAAGCATAACTAATACAAGCGTTACTAATGCAAGCATTACTAATACACTATATTTTGCATTATTCTTATACACTCTACCAAACGACTCCTAAGAGTTAAATTGTTTAAACTCTAGTGCAGATGTTAAGCTGGAGGTCCATTTCTTGACACAATTCAAATTGGGACCGAGCTATTTTCCACTCATCACTTAGTAACATTATTTTTGATATCTCTAAAACCTGATCTGCCCTCCCAAATCAAACTCAATGCAACCTTCCTTAGCAGTGATTTATATGAACTGGTAGAAGACAGTATTGAATCCATCGTTGGTACTGCATTTGAATTCTCAAATTCTACTGATTCCATTGTTGGTAATACATTTAAATTCACAATTCAAAACCATTTAAAGCATATTGTTATGTATATAAGTTAGGGAAACTGTTGGTTATCAAAATTTCATGTCTGGCATAAAATGGAAGATAGTATTACATAGCAACTTAACTAGAAGCTAGAGTCAACAGACAAGAGGCGATAGCTGTCTTTTAGAACTTAGGCTTACCAAGAGAAATGCAGGCTCCAACCACTATGTGAACATACGCCTGAACAAATGCATCAGCATTTATCTCATCTGTGTCACTCATGGTATCACCAAGGCTTTTAACACCATTTTGAATAACCTCCGGAATTTGAGATTGAATCCATTCTTCAGATGCATGAACTCTAGAAGAAATTAAACCATAGTTAGACCTGAGAAGCAACTTATAAATGTTATTGATGATTGGAAAGTGTTGGGAGCATGTTTTACCTGCTCCACATTATCATATTCCGAGCAATGACACGGAGCATTATAAAATCAGGTCGAACATAGTGTAAATCAAAATGTGTCTGCGGGACAGATAACCTAGAATAGACCAACTCTGACTCTGTCTGCAATGGATCAAGAGCAAAATTAATGATTAGAAGTAAGTTGTATGGGAGGTTATCTCTAAGGAAAAAGTAATATTATGTCTAAAATTACCTTCAAAAACATAAGAGCAAGGGCAATGGTGGCTCCAGGTGCAGTAACATCAACATTGACTGCAGTACCGTCCATTATCTGCAAGAGAAATGGTACAGTTTCGGATGATTGGTACCTATCTCTAAGTCAGATAAGAATAGCAGTAATATAATATCTGTAGCGACAAGACGACCTGACCTGCCCTGCACTCCGATTGAGTTCATCAATAGATGGAACAAAAAGATGGGACCTCTCCTGAATTTATTCAAAGAAAATGAGAACATCACTTTAGTCAAAAACCATAAGTTTGGAATCATATTGCATAAAACAGGAGACAAATTCTGCAAGCATATACGTTTTGAGGCTCCTTGCCGCCAATGTACAGGAATAACCGATCAACCAAAGAGTCCACAAAGCCAGGAGCATCTTCTCCACGACCTTTAGTTTTTTAAAAAAAAAAAACTTAGAAACAGATATTAGCCATAATAATGCATGTGCACTTTCAATCATACCCAAGGCAACCAATCCTAGTGAAAACCCAGCTGCAACTGCATATCCCTCCCTTTCAAGTACATTATCTCCTCCACTTCTACGGCCTATTTCACCCTGCAAACTGGTTATCAGTAATTGAATTCATGAAAAGCATGCATAAAACTTGGATCAACACTAACTTACAATTTTGGTCAAAGTTCAAACACTAAATCATCGCTTCTTGCATGCAAGCAAGATCAGTATGGAGTATGTACTAGTGCTAGCAAATGGACGGGTCAGATCAGTTATGGACAGGTTGAGAACGAGTTAGACAAAAAAATGTATAAAGCATCCGACACACCCATATTCAGTAGGAGTCAAATTTGGGGTGAATGGGCGGATAATATGGGTACTTCTATCGATGGTTTTACAAGATCAAAATTCTGAGTGCCTCTCTTTCAAAAACAAATGATGAATATAAAAATATTTGAGCGTTATAACATGGATAATTTTTCCAGAAGCAATAAACTAGGATTTACAACTATTTTCTCAGTCCAATGAAACAAAATCAACTTATTAAAGTTAAATCATGAACTTTTGGATTGATCTCAGAAATTGAAATGTTGATATTTTCTTTTAAAAATAAAAACCATATGCTTAGAAGCTATTAAAAGATCTTAGAATGCACTTCTAAATTTTTAAAAAATGGTTTTCTTCAGTCAGACCTATCTGTTTCTCTGTCATTCCTTCTGGTTCTTCATGTAACCATTTCTCAGCTCCCTTACACTTTAGAAAAGTAAAAAAAGACTAAAGAGGAAAGAACACATGGAGGCAGCATCTACAAGGGTGTATAGTGGGTTCTATGGATAATAAAATGCAGCTCACTCTCGCGGCTTGCGGTATCTCTCAGAGTCTTCTTCACATCTTTAGTCCTCGTGATCCGTATTTGATCAGCCAGTACTCAATTTTATAAAGCGGGTAATATGATTGATCCATATTTGATCCGCTCTTTAAAATATCAGTTAACCAACCCGTTTTAACTGGTCAGATCGGATGGAGACTCTAATATCTTATCCATTTTGCTAGCACTAGTATGGACTATCTATAATCACTTAGGGATAATTTGGTAGGATATATTAGAGAAAATAAGACATGCATTACTCATGGTATTATTTAACCCTTAGTTTGGTAGAACGTTTAGCCTATTAGTTATACACCCTATTCACTATTATAGGGTGTATAACTAAGCAAATCATGGTATCAACTATACAAGGATTACCAATATATGGATAAGCATGGTTAAATTCAAAACTGCCCTTAATACACCAAACTAAACAGTGGATAAGAAAGTCTCAGTATAACTTATCTCATTATTACTAATACATCCTACTCAATAGTATTCTTATTCACTCTACCAAATGACCCCTTAATCATTTCACTTCAATGCCAGCACAATTAAGTAAATACAAACAAATCTGCTATTTCCCTGCACCAACTCCCAGAGGAACAAATTTATTTTAGATGAATTGTCCCACTACTCCAGTTAGCTTTCAATAGCCACCGCTCCTAACTATGAATAAGAGAATGACAAAAGTTAAATATATTCGAGCAAGGGGAACACTTCTACACATCCTGACATATCGAAAGCAACTACCCAATAATACATAGTGACTACTCAACACTTGATCAACAGATGATCCAAGAGAACTTCAGAAGAGTATAAACCTCCAAGATTTAGAGAGAGTACCAGAAGAATTTGCATTGTTTGGGGATGTGCAGATCCCTCATATAGAAGCCCAACAGAAAGGAGAGCTGCTGACTGAAAAATAATCCAATAGCAAGAACAATCATTTTTCAAGACAAAGATACTTCATTAAAGAGGCAGGTTATTTACCAAAAGAAACAGTAAAGCAAACATCACTCTAACCCAAGTACATGGAGGAGGGAAACAGAGACCTTCAATTCTTCTAAAGGACAAATAGTTGGAAAGAAATATAAGAATAGAAACATATCAGCGTAAATACCATGGAAGATTTAAACATATCTTCAGCCCCTGATTTGCTAGCAAAGCATGTTGCTATTGCAAGAAGATTTGAGGGGTCAAAGAGGAGAGTATTCTTGACGAAAATGAAACAATTAAGCGGTAAGGATCAGTGCAGCACTTCGTCAAACAAGTCTAGTATTGATTAGATTGATTATAGGAAATCTTTATTCTAATTAATTTGTTGTAATTACTGTAATTGATTTCTTTTAGTAGATTAGTTATAGGACATTTTGTATAAATACCCTTGCTCATGGGATGTAAACAAATATTGAAATAGAAATAAATCTTTTCTTTCTCAAATTCTACACCTATACTGAATTCTTAATAGAACAGAAGAAAATAACCAATATGAACTGATAAACCCACAGAGAATACCAATTTTCTACGAGAATTTAACCATTTACTGATTGACAATGTATACTGCAATTACCTGCAACAGGGTTGGCAATTCCAATTCCGGGAAGGAAGACGGATGACGGGATGGTATATGAACATAGAGGGACTGCACGGAGATCACAATAAATTCTTGATTCATTAGAAGGAACAGGAGAAAAGCACATCTAATGACAAATCAATAAGCTACAACTAGAACAGATTACTAAGTCAATAATGCAGATAATGCACCCAACAAGAAAGGGACGTTTGAATACTAGAGCAGATTGTTAAGTAGATAATATCATTCAGTAACTGACAAGGGCAGATTTGGAGTGCTCAAACTGAAAAATGTGTTGAGATACAAGAATCAAAGCTACACTAAGTCACTAACTCAGTTTAGCAACTACAATTCTGCAATTTTATATCTGCAGATATTATGAGGTACTGTACTCGTCAAATTATTAAGAGTCATCCTCCTATGCTTCCAAAAGTAAAACAATCAGGCAGCAGACAGTTATATGCTGTGAAGAACAAGAAATGAAGTGTAAGGAAGCTTGTCCAGAATATCTCAGAAATAATAAGAGAAATAATACGGCCAGGGTCAGAGCAAGCTGAAAGTTAATAGGGGCTTTAAGATCTGCTGATAAAATCAAGAACTTCATGCAGTACTTCTGTTAACTTCATTAGCATAGGTACTTCCACGAGACTTTTATCAGCTACAACCGTCTATTTATCCCCTCCCACCACAAACCAAACAAAAAAAGATTTAAAAAACAGCAATCAGACATGCATACCTATGCTGACAATTCCCAAATAGTACTATGGTGCAGTTTACAAGAACACTACATTTAACTATATAATAAGTGGGAGTCTTTTGGACGACCAAGGGTAATATCGTCTTTTTGGTCCATTCATCAAGCCCACGATCACCACTGCTTCCACTTCATTTTTCGTTGCATCTTTGTTCATTTACTCTGGAGTTCTATGCTTCTTCATTTCCTATTATTTATCCGCCTCTCTGTACACTAGGTTTGTTTTTGCTTACTTCTGTATTTCCCTACATTGTTGCATGGAGGAAATTTCTTTACCTTATATTGAATTAGGGGTGGGAGTTCGTTTCTTAAGTTTGATTCTTTAGAACATTGGTTCAGTTCTTCACTTGTGCATACCAAACCCAAATTAGTTTCTATTTGGGGTAAAGTGATTAAATGATATTAGAAAAGCATCAAGAAGATGCAAAGTTACAAGGGAACAAAAGAAGCTGCTCCAAATAGAATTACATGAAGCATGCTTGGCAAAAGACCTGTAAAAGCAGCCAAAAGAAATCCCTACATCTCGATTGTACTAGAGATAGGGAACTAGCAAAATCCAAAAAGTTATCCACTGTTTACGGGGGCAAGAAAGTGCCAACTACATAAACTAACTAAGCATCTAGCCTTGAGAGTACAAATAGAGGTTGAGATTCCATCACACATCTGTTGTTTTTCTCCTTCCAGAAGCTCAGAAAAGTAACTATTGGGATCATTCTCCAGATCCTTTTAATGGATTTGTCAACTCTCCACAATATCCATCTAGTAAAAGCATCATTGATGTTAAAGGGAATTACCTATTGAAGGCCAAGCATAGAGTAGAAAAATGCCACAGGTTAGCTGCTGCAGGGCAATGCAGAAAGAGGTAATTTACACTTTGAGTAGTCTGCCTGCACATGACACATCTGTTGATGAGGATTACACCCTTTTCTTGAAATTGTCTTGTGTTAGGCGTGCTTCTTTCAGGGCAGTCCAAGGGATGGAAAAGACTTTGAGAGGTTGCCTTGTACTCCAGACATGTTTCCAAGGCCATACCTCCAGGATACCATTTTGAGAACTCCAGTAGTTGTAGCATTCTTTCACAGTATAGATCCTTTCTTTGGAATTGCCCCAAGGACTCTGTCTAGAGTCACATCCATCAAGGTACTTTGTCCCAATGTTTTTTTCTTTTTTGAGAAGGCTTTGTCCCAATGTTTCTAAGAGAGAAAGGAAGTTGTTAACTTCCCAATCCTGTAAATTCCTTCTGAAAGTTGGAGCCCAGCAGTTGTTGTCTCTATATTGAGCTATTGTTGCTTCTTTGATAGAGGCTATCTAGGACAATGAAGGGAATGAGTCTTTTACAGAAGATTCCCCAAGCCATTTGTCGTGCCAAAATCTAATCTTGAGCCCATTACCAGCCTTGAAGGAGACTTTCTGGAAGAAGTCATCTTGGAAACTGCTGATGTGTTTCCAAACCCAAACACCATGAGGCTCACTACTTTTCTTTGGACACCTATGATCTTGAATGTCATATTTAGCCTTGATAATGTCCCTTCAATACCCTGCCTTGATTTGTCCATATCTCCATACCCACTTCATAATTAAATTATTGTTGTGAAGCTAGAGGTTCCTAATTCACAGTCCCCCTAGGCCTTGGGTTGAATAATTGACTGACATTTGACAAGAGATAGTTGTGAGTGAGATTGTTTCCCTCCCATAGGAACCTCCTTTTGAGCCTATCAATTTGCTTTAAAATTGAACTTGGCGCTGAAAATAGAGACATACAAGATGTGGGAATACTGTCTAAGACGCTATTGATGAGAGTAAGTCTGCCTCACAAAGAAAGAGAGGTATTGCATCTGCAGGTCCAGCAAATGGAATATGCATTTTTAAATTACTTGCAGCTTGAAATAACACCTCCAAGAGATGAAATTTTTCTAAGGCTATTGCTAAATCTTTTTCCATTGCTCAGTAATTCCTTCTAATAAATATTTTAGACATTGATACTTAAAAATATATCACAGTAAGTATCATCATGCAGCTCAATAACATAATGAAGTAGTTTTTTCACAACAAAAGTTTGCTCGTTAACTACTCTTCTTGTACATATTCTGTGTAAAACAAGATAGCTAGTAACTAAAAAGTTGAATACACAAAAAGTAAAATTTAAATCTAGATAAACAGTGTATTCGAAGTCACTGGCAAAAGCGTCAAAATTGATCAGGTCCACTCCTTTTTTTAATTGTTTGTTGAAACTTGGGAAGGAGGCGAATTTCATTCAACACTAAATTTATGTAGTGGAAGGGAAATGGCGACTTCGTACTAATGTTACTGCCACAGTTCTGTCTGCTCTAAGTTTATAATTAATCTCATTGTATGAGTGATGGTCACTGTTATATTTTAGCTTCACATTTCATGTACAAAATTTACATCACTTAGATTGTAGCTATAATTTTTTTGGGTTGAATGTAGTTATGTTAACTTGGAAAGAAGTTGATGGATACGTACTGGTTTCGCAGGCATGCAAAGAAATGACTACAGGAAGGCAGCCTCATAGCTTCAGGAGAGAATACCAGCCAAATGAATTTAGTTTGAGGTATTATGTTATCCTACTTTTGAGCTCAAAATTTAGTGTTCTACAATGGAAGTAATGTGTTACCTTTCAAGTGCCTTCCATTTTGTCTTGAAACTTATAGGGATAAGTAAACTAAAAAGACAAAATATAAGCTTTTAGGATTAGGAGTGTATACATTTGAAACTGTAAGACTTGCAAAATTATAGTAAAAAAAATTGCAGTGGCTGGTTTGCTTCACATGATAAATGATGAAACAAACGAGATCCTTTTACTACTTGATAGGAGTGAAAAGAGACAGTGATTCATTGGCTGACCCAATAAGCAGTTCATTACTTTCTTTTATGTGCACTCTCATTTACTTTATTTATAATTTAAAATGCTGCTTATGAAAATTTGCACAATGCATTCAACCTTTAACATTTAAGCATTACACATATGATAAAGGATTAGTGATTAAGGACCATTTTTTGATAAATCAAATAGTAAGAGGCATGTTTTATAATATCACGATATGGCATTACAAGTAATACAGTTATTGATACTAGATTCCAGTTGTAATATAAATAGAAGAGGTATAAAATGATATTAGATGGTCAAATTAGAAATTGACTAAAAAGGGTATGGAATTATCAATCAAGTAGTATACTGTGTCTTCTTCATTTCAGGGAAATGGATTAAATTGAACAATAAAATAGATAGGACTATTTTGAAAGATACTGTGAGCTGATTGTGCCTTTTTGTCTTGCACATCTAATTAAGCCTTTCTTCAGCTAAAGCAACAAGCAGAGGATTGGAGAAAATTGCAGTATTTTCTTGTGCAAGTTAATCTTCACGACAATAGATTCTGGTGTTTTACTCCTAATTAAGCACACCTCAAAGTGAAATATGCTAATCTGGGTTAAAATTAAAATAAGTACATCAAACACCCGTGCATAGCACTGGCACTCCCATCTAGTAATCAAAACATGCATAGGTCGCGAAGCGACTAGCTCCTAATTAGATGAACAGAGACCAGAAAGAGAATAAGTACTCTTCGTTACAGCAGTTGATATGCACAGAAGGGGGAGAAAAGAAAGACAAGAATGGAATAGGCAATGGAGAAAATGAGAAGATATTCCTTACCTTTGAGATTGCTGGCTGCATAGTTCCCCTGTATGATGCTGCAAGGCCAAGCATCAATCCAACAGTTGTACTTTCATGTTCCTACAAGGTATGATATCACCGAATGCACAAAATAAGCATGTCTCATAGATTATAGTTTGTTAAAGTGCACTATTTTACTATATATGCTAACCCAAACTCTCAAACTTATAGTTGTAATACACTCGATAAGGATTTTGAAACCTGAGTATAGTCGCTCAAACAAACATGACACAGGGTTGATGCCACATCTTTCATTTTACCAAGTGGACAACTTCAACTATGTATGCTGTAATTATCCTTCCGACCTTCACGATCATCCAAATAAATTCTACTTTGCATAATTGCATAGCATTTAAGCTTCAATGCAAGTCGACAGTATCTAACAATTACTTTAGTAACTTTAGAAGCATTAATCTTTTACCCTTTTCTCCATAGGGCGGGGAAAATCATATTTTACTTGACATATGCAGTATAAATAGAAGAACGATAAATAAATGTGTTGAATCAGAAAAAGAAAAGGTTATTGTAATGTTAGTAAGGAGGGGAAAGCACTGCATAAAACCAGATCGGTCCGGAAAGAAATAAACAACCTGAGAATAATATTGATATATATCAGTTATAGTTAAGACGCGAAGATGTCCATGTAATCCTAAAGCAAGTAGTAGTCCAGCATGAACTACACTGGGCTCTTCAGGTTTGTTATATAATATCCATGTTCTTGACATCTTTCCCTGCGTAAGCACAAGACAATGCATCAAAACGTGAGGAAGTAGCATCAAGTAAGAAAATGAAACTTAGAGAAGTATCTAAAAAAACACTGGATAATAACAGTGGGATAAAGCCACATGCAAATAGATAAAACCGAACCTGAGGTGGAGCAAGCCTTAATCCAGCAGCAACTGCATTGTGAAACTCGGGCCAAGATTTGAGTTCTTGAACATTCCTAACATTTGGATCTAAGTTAACCTAAACAAGAACAAGAGGCATGACTTACACAAATAAACTTCACAAACACACAATTGTTGCAAGGCAATCATAGGCCTGGGGAGACAGAAGTCCTACAAAAGAAAGGTAGACAACTAGTTCCCAGGTGTTCTCTTTGCAACATAACAGGGGAAACCAATAAGCATCTATTTTTACATTGCAAGTTCACCACTCAGCTATGGAACCTTTACCTCAACATTACAAGCACTAGCTGGACAATGCCAGAGCACACATCGGATCTTTTGAGTTGCTGGATTAGGAGGGGAGTTAGTAAAAGTCAAAAGAGATGGTGGAGATTAATACCATCATGTATATGGTGGTCAATATGGAAGGAAAAAAATGAGAGATGCTTTACAGATAGGTCCAATTCCATACATAAAGTAAAATGGAATTGTATTGAAGCTCTACTTCTTTGGTGTAAACTACTTTGTATAGAAGATGTAGATCAGATTGTAGATTTGATAGGAAGCTTGTAATTGCTCACTTTTGGAGGTGGCCAGCATAACCTTAATGCTGATGAATACAATTTACCAATTTCAAAAAAAAAAATCATAGGCCTTGGGAGAGGGGCATATGGGTGGTTAGGATACTGCTCACAAGTGCCTAAAGAAAGCCAACAAATATAATAATGCTGAAGCCTGAAACGTGGGCAATGCCAGAGAAAAGCGTACCACATTAGTTTGGCAAAAAAACTACTGAACATCATAAAAAGGAACAACCTTCAAGGATAAAAAGTAAACACCAAAATCATGTTTCCATCTACATTTAATAAGTAAAACATCAACCTGGCTCCAATCAATTATCTGAAAACCAAACTGCTAATAAAAGAAATATATGCATAGATGGAAATAGATGTACACTGGAATTTGTCCAGACATACTGTTGCATTTTGCTGTGCAGGCAGCCGACCTGCCAAGATAAGCTTGGGAACCATGAGTGCCTGCAGATGTTAAAACAACTTCCTTAAAACACAAGGACTAACTTTTATATTGTCAATTAGAAAATATGCTGAGCTATTCCATTTGTAGAAGTAAGTGAAGGATGGTACCTCCGTTAAGAGAGTGCAGGTTGTAGCAAGTGTAAATGCACCACGGCCAAAGGGAAGGGCCGTAGTCCTTTGAGCAAGCTGCCATAATTGAGCCTAAAGAAAAGAAAAAAAGAGAATCAATGTGACAGACAAACGCTTGCAGATGTATGTGAGGTGTAAAGGATACGGTGATGCACATGGTCATCAATGTTACAGTAACAATGTAATATTCAAGTATTTTATTTTATCTTTCTACATTTGTCTTTACTACAGGCAAGTCAGCTGCAGTTCAAACTTCAAAATTTTTATTTCCTCCTTAAGATGCATTTAGAGCAGCAATAAAAAGTGATAACTGGAAGAAAAAAAATTAGGGTGCAGTGTTCATGTTCTTTAAAAATGTCACCATCCCGAGGAGAGCATTGCACCAAAATGTGGCTTAGCAATGCCTTTACTTGTTTGTCTGTTTTTTACCCAAATTAGTTAGCTGGCTTTCCAACACCTACCAAATCAATGTGTGCCCTAATATAAATTTTGTTCAAAGAACACATATATAGTATTAAATCGGTAATTTAACAAGTAATGAACAGGGTATGGAAATGTAAGTTACAAGGTCAAGAGGTGAACAGTGGTTGAAAACCAACAAGAAGATCAGAACACGAGGCACATGTTGAGAATTTTAAGGAAAAACAATTATCATTACATAGCATTGGGGAAAACAGGTAGCGTTGTCTTTAGTTCTGGAAATAACATGTAGCACATACCAAATTATTGCAACAGTATACCTGTTGGAGGTCCTGATCTGATGCAGTCGGATTAACAGGTGTTTGAATAACAACAGGCCTAGCAGAGCATAGAAGACGTCTAACCTATAAATCAAAAGCATTGTTTAATGATATTAAAGAAGATAAACCAGCAACACAAGTGCAGCACTTGACTGTGCTAGGAACTTTGTGATGAATGCATCGATCAGGTATGCTCAAGAAACAAAGTTAATGGTCTATTAAATCATTGACTGGACTGGATCATCATGTACATACTATGGTTTTCACAACAGAACTGACAAGCTAGTGATTAATGAGGAGATCAGTGTAGATAAGGAAGAAATCAAAGCAGAAATTCTAAAGTTTTATCAAGTATGGTATACAGAGGATGAGCAGTGGAGGGCTATAGCTAGCTTTGAAAATCTTAATAGCATTACTCAAGCAGAGAAAAGCTGTCTGGAGAGAACTTTTGAAGAAGAGGTAAGCGCAGCCATCAACTCTTGTGCACCAGACAAGAGTTCAGGATATGATGGTTACACAATGACCTTTTACTAAACTGCATGGAATTACATCAAGGATGACATTGGAGCTCTCAACCATTTCCACCAGCAATGCCACATGGTCAAGTCCAGCAATGCTTCTTTGATAGCCCTTATTCCAGGGGACAAATCCTATTTGAAATGGATGGTGTGAGTTTGTCAAATGCTCGACAAGCCGCTACATTAGTTTGATAAGGGGAATAGAATACCCCTCACTTAAGTGGACTCTTTAATGAAATAAAAAATAGATTTCTGAATTTCTGCATTTTCGTCGCGGACTTGGTCCGCGACGCGGAGCTGTTCCCTGAAGATATTTGGAATAAAATTTCGAGACAGTACAGTCTGCGACACGACCGCGTCGCGAACAAAGTTTTTTTTCCTTGGGGGAGCAAGTCCGCGACGCGCCCTTGTTCCTTGCAAGAGCAATTTGCAAGCTGCCTTGGCAGCTTGCTTGGCCAAGGTTGGGGTCCCCCTTGGGTCCCCTTATGGTGGTCCCGAGGGGTCTTCACCAAGTTTGTTCAGTGGTCGTAAGCTTATTAATCTGAACCAAATTGGTACACGCCAATTCAAGAAGGGAATCTTGCATCTCAGAGACTTCAGGCCTATAAGCCTCACAGGGAGTGTACAAAATTTTGGTCAAAGTCTGGTTGAGAGGCTTAAAACAGTGGTCTAAAAGCTGGTGTGAGGGGAACAAAATGTCATTGACCTTTCATTGATTGCAAATGAGATGTTTGATGGTAGATTGAAAACATAAAGGCCTGGAATTTTGTGTAAACTGGATGTCAAGAAATCTTTTGACAAATTTAGCAGGTCCTATTTATTAGAAATGCTAAAGCAAATGGAATTTGGAGACCGGTGGATTAAATGGATCAAATACAATCTCTCAACAATAAAGTACTCCATTCTAGTGAATAGGGGACCCTCTTGGCTTTTTCTCTCCATGGAAAGGAACAAGGCAAAGGGGACCCTCTTTCCCCTTTTTATTCATTTTAGCCATGGAGGGTTTGAGCAAGATGCTGGACAAAGCCAGAACTAACCACTGAATTGAACGTTTAAAGGTGGAAAGCAATCCAAATCACTCAATCTCAGTTTCTCACTTACTATATGCAAATGGCACCCTAATATTTTGTGGGGCTGAGACACTTCAAGTCCTATATCTCAATCTGACACTCATGCTATGTAAAGCCATTTCAGGGCTTCATATAAACAAGATGAAGAGCAAGATATACAATG
Source organism: Solanum tuberosum (assembly GCF_000226075.1). Classification (NCBI taxonomy): domain Eukaryota; kingdom Viridiplantae; phylum Streptophyta; class Magnoliopsida; order Solanales; family Solanaceae; genus Solanum; species Solanum tuberosum. Next base: position 699,000 of record NW_006239167.1, read on the forward strand.
TTAATGAAGTTCCAAACTTGTTTGATCTGGCAAAGATTTTGGGGTGCGGCACGGTTCTTTCCCTTTCACTTACTTAGGTCTCCCCTTCATTGCAAGTTACAAAGCAACTGAGGTATGGAGTGGAGTGATGGAAAAGGTGGAAAAGAAGGTTAGCAAACTGGCAAATGCAGCATTTGTCCATGGATGGTAGGTTGGCTTTAATCAACGGTGTCTTGGACAGTATACCCACTTACATCATGTCCCTCATACCAATGCCATGTAAGGTGAGGGATCAGCTGGATGGTCTAAGGAGGACACTTCTTTGGAAAGGAAACAGTGAAGGGCACATAATTCATTTGTGATATGGGCAAAGGTCTTATTGCCAAAGGAACAAAGAGGGTTGACTGTCAGAGATCTTAGCAAGCACAACAATAGCCTACTTTTAAAGTGGTGGTTTCTGGAAATGGAGAATCAAACCTTTGGAAAGAAGTGGGCCGTGCTAAATATGACAAATTAGATAATTGTTGCACCAAAAGAGTAGACCCCTCCATGGAGTTAGTCCTTGGAAGCATATTAACAATCTGAAGGATGATTTCTATAAAAAGGTATCCTTTAAGGTTGGAAATGGCTCTGCTGCCAAGTTTTGGAAGGATAAATGGGTGATCAATCAGGCCCTCAAAGATTCCCACCCTAGGCTGTTCCTAAAAGCCACTGAGCCAGACTCCTCAATAGCTGAAAACAAGGAAGGCAGCATCTTGGATATTCAGTTCAGAAGAAACTTACAAGGTGGGAGCTGGGGGAACTCATTGGTTTGTAAGAACTACTGGCAGACTTCTCAATGAATCTTCAACTTCCAGGCAACTTAAGATGGAGAGACTCGAGCAAAGGGACTTATACAGTGAAAGCAGGTTATAGTCACATTAATGCAGCTGATGGAATGACTGATCTTAGGCCTTGGAAACTGGTTTGGAAGACAACTCCCCCCCAAAAGTTAAATGCTTCACTTGGACATCCCTTCATAATGCCATTGTAACTCATGATAATTTCAAGAAAAAAGGTTTTCAGGTGGTGAGCAGATGCTTTATGTGTCACCACAATATAAAGACAGTAAACCACCTGTTGTTGCACTGTCCTGTCGCAGCTGACCTTTGGCTTATGTTTCTATCAGTTTTTGCAATCAGCTGAACAACCCCTCTCCAATTTAAACGAAGCAGTTGAAAGGTGGAGTTTGTGGAAAGTGGATAAATCCATCACGAAGATCTGACAAATGATCCCAGCTTGTATTTTATTTTTTTTTATATTGTTTTGATGGGACTTCAGACTTCAACTCTTACTGCTCTCTTAAAACCATATGTTTGATGAATATTTTTAGTTGGAGCAATCTTTCCCCTGTAAATGGCACTATTCCCCTTTCAGATTTTATCAGCTCCCGCTCAGTGGCTTAGCAGCCTTGAGTTTTTGCTTCTCGTTTAACTCCCAGTTCATACTAGGTTCTTGCAGTACCTGAAGTTCTCACCATTTGATTATGGAATCTGTTTGCATCTTCTTGATGCCTTTTAATACAAAACTTACTTCATCAAAAAAAAAAAGGACAATACACAGAGGGTCAAGCTCGTCTACATAAAACTGACATGACCGCCAGGTTTCCATAATGAAATGTATGTGGATCGACTCTTGACAAGCGTAATCGGATAGCCTCCCAGTTCAGGGAAGTATGACTCTAACATCAGGTCAAACTAATGGATAGCACTCCTAAAAGTGAGGCAGGCTTATATTTACTGCAAAGCAGTGCCTGCAAACATCTATTTTCAGTCATGCACAATATCAAAAACTGACCTCATTCAATCGCAGATCGCGACCATAACGCAACTGGATGCCAGAGTTAAAAATATGCTCCATACCATCAGCCACATATCCCTCAACAGAATCTACATCCTCTAGCTTGTTATCCTCTGACTGTATTGTGTCAGATATTGAGGAAGGAATTGTCACCGGATGCAGGTTCAACATGTAAGGAGCGGACATACATGTCATATTTACATTCATATGGGGCTCAAGCTCCACAGATTTTCTTGAATATGCTAAGTGTGAGAAAGCCAAATCCTCCCGACCAAGAAGAACATATGCAGCAGCAGGCCAATCTATTGGAGGAGAATCACGGCATTTATCCAATGCCTGCATAAGACAAAATCACCCCTTCTATAATTAAAAACCAAGTCAAATAAAAAAAAAGATCTTGAATGCATGGAAACATCTGAGTATAACTATGTGATGTGAACTGCTGCAATTAAAAGCAGAAGACTCTACATCCATTAAGGGTACAAAGATATCATTATGTAACACCCTTCCAGCCATATTTGTGTGTTAAGGTGAATAGATCAGAATATCCAAATTTTGCACTTCTTTATTTTGGATAGGAAATTGGATGTAAATTCTTTTAGCTCTTCACTTACATCTCGCAGAGGAAGAGAGACTCCAGCAGGTAACAAGTCTAACTGTTGTAGGCCTACTCTTTCTCCAACCATTGACAAGACAGTTAGTTCCTCCGGAGTATTAAACGATCCAGACGCAATAGCACAAGAAACACCAGAAGATAGCCTCTTCCCCGATAGCTCAGCACCACATAACAGGCTATAGAATGATACAATTTTCCGTCCCCAGTTGACAACAGAACTTCCATCTCTGAAGATCAAAGATGGGAGATGACTAATACTAGCAGAACTGCACCCATGCTTCAGGCAGGACTCAAGCCACCTGAATAAACTAGGAGGAATTCTCTTGGAGGTTGAGGTCAGAGATACTTCATGGCCTTTTGAGAGGCAAGGAAAGTCACGTATGTAATGATCCAAGTAGCAATCTTCGCGCAGGAAAGCTGCAATATCACATAATAGAACCACCAGAAGACCCAAATCTCTGCATTAAGTTAAGTATATTAAGTGGATGATATGAGATAATGGAACCACAGTACGCAAAAGAATTTTACTAACACATCAAGAAAACTTTAATCGGTCACATCAGGAAAACTGCAGAGGTAAATGTGTTAATTCAGTAAAAAATTGCTCAGCACAAATAGTAGCAAGCACAGGGTTGAGTTATTCACTTTTCAAGTAGAGCTAGTTCGGAGTAGTTCCTCAACAGAAACTGCTTTACTTCTTAACTTCTAATAAGCATTGAGCTCTACTACAAAGGTACCTTTCGTTTTCTTATTAGTTGCTTGGCTTATAGGTATGTGTAGGTGCCTTGGTGGATTGTCGATAAGCAAGACTATGTTAAACTGTTAACACTGAGTCCTAAACACAATGCCGATTCATTGGCAAGATATGTTTTACCCACTAGAAACTCAATGATCCAGAGCAGAGGCATTCAACCTCCCTACCCTGGCAAAGGGAGATGGCTTATAAAGTCAATCATATGACATTGATAAAAGTTTTCAGTTGGAAACAACCTGAGTTCTGATTCAAATTTACCCCAACAACTATCAACCATAGAGTTGCAAAACCGAAAAGACCAAAAGATATAAACTCATGCATAACTTGCTCCTTTGTTTTTCTTTTTCTTTTTTTCTCAGGGACTCATGGAGGGTTCTACTACTCAGCCAAATACATCATATTACGGCAAACAGCTCATCTATAGAGAGGTTCTTGCAATTTTACGTTTTACGGATACCTGGTTATTGGATAACAAACAAATCATTGGAAGTAAATGAAAAAACAAAGGACTCCACAGAAATGCCAAAGTGACGGCCAAACAACCTATGTTATGTGACACCATCTTCTCTTTTTTTTCTTTTTTCCTAATTATTTGCAAGAGCAATGCAGATCACTTTCTATGGCATCTGGTCAATCCGTATCTCCAGACTATGATGAAATTGTGAGGAAAAAAAAAGATAAGCAGTTCCATAATTAAAATATTTCTACTCAGAGATAATAATTTACAAGTTTTTAGTATAATTATGATGGCAGATAAGCTATAATTCTAGCCACTGTGTCCTCCATTAGCCACTCAATTCACGGACCAACATTACAAAAAAAAAAAGTGGTTCAGAGATCCAAAGAAAGTTAGATCAGCAGAAGAGCTCAAAACTTTCTCAGTATTCATCCTGTCCAACTCAACCGATGATACAAGTATCTTGACATTGGTCACAGTTGAATTATATTTCACAGACATCAGTCTCATTCTATAAAGGCTCCACCAAATATTTACAATTTTGCCATCTTATGCCTCCTAAGAAGGGCTCCAATTTTCAGTTAAATGTATAAAAATATATCAAAGAGGGTTTTGGTGTTATTTCTTATGGGATAAACAGGAGTTAATATCTTAAAAGGTCATTGAACTATGACAATTTATCCAGTAAAGTCATTGAACTTTGTTTTGTATCAAAAAAATCACTCAACTTTAAACTTTTATCTTCAAAAATCATTCAACTACAAATTTAAACTTTTATCTTCAAAAATCATTCAACTAGAAATAAATTATTTTATATGTCATATAAATATATAACCCACAAATTAAATATACAATTTTTTTAAAAAAATCTATGCTTCTTCTTTTTCTTATATCATATGCCGTGAAAATTTCTAGAGGTTTGTGGCCTGTGGGCACTGGGCAATAGGGAAGACAATAAGTTATTATCAATTTAATATAAGTGATAAGCAATTTAAGACTCGACAAGTTGAAAATAGAACCCAATTCTTAAGGAATAACATTTTAATATACACAAATTATTACTAATACAGAGCTCAACTTTGATAGCTGATGCTCTAATGGTGGAAATGGAATTATTATGAATCCCTCAATTATTTTTTATTCATTTCAAAGATGGGTAATCAGATAGTGACTTCAGTGGATCTTGAACGAAGATAACAGTCGTCCAATTAACACCACTGCCATTTCATCTTCCGAAGCTTTCTTGATTAACTCCAATGGAGGGTCATCATCACCGGATTCTAGTTCTTCATTGAATTGCTGCCAATTCTTGGAACTAATCAAACCCAAAATCAATTATTGCAAATGAGGTTAATTTTTGCTCGTCACAGTTTGTGAAATTAGAGGTAATGATAAAATAACTATGCTAATCATTTTGTTTATTTGTGGAGTTCATGTTTACTTGAAATAAGAAATATAATTTATTTTATTGATAAATGTAATTGAGTGATTTTTGAAGATATAAACCTTAAGTTGAGTGATTTTATTGATATAAAACGAAGTTCAGTGACTTTACAAGATAAATTCTTATAGTTCAATGACCTTTTAAGATATTAACTCGGATAAACAGAAGGATCTACGACATGTACAGTGAGAAAGGGCATCAAAGCTGAACTTAACAGTAGAAGTGAACAGTTGGATATAGAAGACATTCTATACAAGGTCAAATGTGAGAAGATAAGCTGGAATTGATTCCTCTCTTTTCTCTGCCTCTTTCAGGTAACACAGATAGAACATTGTTTTTGGTAAACATAGGAGGATAGTAGGCTTTAAATATGAAAAATTAACTTCCAGATTTGGTTTCCTTACTTGAAATGTGTTTTCCCCTTCAATTGTGTTCTTTTTTTACGAAGTGATTTATAAATCACAAAGGCATCAAGGAGATGCTTAGTTACACAAGAGGGGGAGATATCAGCTCATAAAAAGATAACAAAAACCTAACATAAGTCTAAAGAGCTGACAAATCAAAGGTCTAACACAATACAAAAGAGCTAATAAAATCCAAAAAAGAATCTGGGTTATATACTGTTAAAGAATGACAAAAGTCCCACATCGGTGGTTAATGAGATGAGTGGACTCCTTATAAGGCTTGGGCAATCCTCCTCCCTTTGAGCTAGCTTTTGGGGTGTGAGTTAGGCCTAAGACCTAATCTAACATGGTATCAGAGCATTGGTGAGAAACTTCAAGTCACCGAGTCAAATTCCGGCGACGACGGTTGGGACTGATTTGTGTCATCTTTCATTCTGAAGGTGTTGTGCGAAAGACAACACCATCACGAGGCTCGGGAAGCTCAGGCGACCGAACCCCAAGAATTTCCACCGGAAAAAACCCCCCCTGCGCCCCCACGCGCCGTTTGGAGGTGGAAGTTTTCCGGCGAGATCTGTTCACGCGCCGGCGCGTGAACACTGCTCCGGTCATCTTTTTTTCGAGCTGTTTTCTTCTGTTGGGGTCGCCCAGTATTTCCAACCAAAACCCATTCAGTTTTCTCTAGATCCGATCACCGGAATTAGGGTTCCGGTGATTTTCATGCAGTTTCCGGCGAAAGCAGACCACTGCAGGGCAGTTTCCGGCAAGTTCCCTGTAAAATCAAAATTTTCAGGCCACTGTGGGCAGATTCCGGCAGCTTCCAATATTTTCAGACCACTATAGCAGTTTCTATCAATTTCCAGCATACATACCACTCTATGGAGAATCGACGAAGGAGAGAACGTTTTGGAAAATCTCGATCCAAGTGTAGTCATTGTCATAAACCTGGACACACTCGTGACGTATGTTATATTTTGCATGGTCCACCACCCAGTTATGATCCTATTGTTCTAAAGGAATATAATGAGCTCCTTCGAAATCGCGCAAGTAAACAACGTTTTGGAAAACCTCGATCCAAGTGTAGTCATTGCCATAAACCTGGACATACTCGTGACATATGTTATATTTTGCATGGTTCACCACCTAGTTATGATCCTATTGTTCTAAAGGAATATAATGAGCTCCTTCGAAATCGCGCAAGTAAACAACGTTTTGGAAAACCTCGATCCAAGTGTAGTCATTGCCATAAACCTGGACATACTCGTGACATATGTTATATTTTGCATGGTTCACCACCTAGTTATGATCCTATTGTTCTAAAGGAATATAATGAGCTCCTTCGAAATCGCGCAAGTAAACAACGTTTTGGAAAACCTCGATCCAAGTGTAGTCATTGCCATAAACCTGGACATACTCGTGACATATGTTATATTTTGCATGGTTCACCACCTAGTTATGATCCTATTGTTCTAAAGGAATATAAAGAGTTCCTTCGGTATCGTGCAAATAAACAAACGTCTCCACAAGTAGTTTCGGTTGCACAACCTGATGTTTCTGTTGTGGGTAATTCATTTACTTGTGTGTCACAGTCTAGCACTCTTGGATCATGGGTCATAGACTCAGGGGCTTCTGATCATATCTCTGGTAATAAATCACTATTGTCTGATATTGTTTATTCACAATCTCTTCCAGCTATTACTTTAGCCAATGGGATCCAAACAAAACCAAAAGGGGTTGGAAAAGCCAAACCCGTATCTTCTGTCACCCTAGACTCTGTTCTTTATGTCCCTGGTTCTCCTTTTAATCTAGCATCGGTTAGTCGTTTGACGAAAGCCCTACATTGTAGCATAACCTTTTTTGATGATTTTTTTCTCATACAGGACCACAGTACGAGATAGATGATTGGAACAGGACATGAATCACAAGGCCTTTACTATCTTACCTCTTCAAATTCCTTAACAGCATGCTCCGTTACAGATTCCCCAGATCTAATTCACAAACGTTTGGGACATCCAAGTCTATCCAAACTGCAAAAGATGGTGCCTAGTTTGTCTAGTTTATCCACATTAGATTGTGAGTCGTGTCAACTTGGGAAACACACTCGTGCTACATTTTCACGTAGTACTGAGGGTCGTTCAGAGTCTATTTTTTCATTAGTTCATTCTGATATTTGGGGTCCTAGTAGAGTCAG
>NW_006239167.1:707832-725757 GCF_000226075.1 Solanum tuberosum
GAAATAGAAATAGGAATACTAAATAGTATCCTACTTGGTAAAGGATTGTATTCTAGGGTGTCTATAAATAGGATCTCAATGTAATAATGTAAACAACACAACAATTCAATAATATTCTTTTCCTATATTTCTCACATGTTAAAGAATGACAAAAGTCCCACATCGGTGGTTAATGAGATGGGTGGACTCCTTATAAGGCTTGGGCAATCCTCCTCCCTTTGAGCTAGCTTTTGGGGTGTGAGTTAGGCCTAAGACCTAATCTAACAATATACAGGGGTAAGATTAACCCATCTAGAAAGAGTAGTCAGGCATCTGGCCTTGAGATTAAGACTGGCCAGTTGCAATACCATCAAAACATTTTTGGTTTCTTTCCAATCATAAGCACCACAAAATACAAGCAGGAACCACAGACCAGATTCTTCTGATACTTTGCGCAGAGAGAGCAATGTGTTATTCAGCAATAATATTTGTGAAGAGTCACAAAGAATTAGTATTAACAACCCAGATGAAAAATGAACATAGAAGATGGTTTAACATGACCAATGAGCTGATGAAACAATAGATGTACGAATAGGAAAGTTACCGTTTACGAAGATTGTCTAGTTTCAAACTTTCATATACAGTATGCAGTGTATCTAGGGTCTCAGTCACTAATTCAGCATAAAACGAGCTTCCACCACTATCTGATGTACCCATGGATGATCCAGGTGAATACAACCCCTGCTGATCAATTGAAGTTTCTGAAAATCCAGATATAGGATAACTTTTGCTGTATTGTTTATGATATCTGCTGTTAATAAGAAACTCCCATGAAGAGCATGAAACAGAATCTGAAAGTTTTTCAGAAGTATGACCAGACTCTTTGCATATTCGTTTTATTACGCTTTGAAAGGATTCCCACTCAGAATCAGCAGTCATATCCGCCCCACTCAGATATGTTTGATCTCCATTGCGCCAAAGGAGAACAAGAAAGTGATTATACAACGTAGAGTTCAGCCCCTCAGCCATTGCAGTGATACAATCATTTGCCAAGGACGATGATGGATTGCGTCGCCAAGTACATCGGTAAATCTGAAGTACCAAAAGAAAGAAGGGAATCATAATTCCATCCTGGTCAGAAACTCCAGAGACCTATATCAGACTGCATATGGTTATAAAAAATAATAGATTTGAGGATAACTTAAAGAAGACCGTCTCCATCCCGACTGATGTAATATCGAAAGTGGAAGTTGAACACTAATTCTAAGAACAAGAAATAAAGATTAAGGATAGAAAGCAAGACACAAGATGGGAATTACTGGGCAACTATAATTATATTAAAGCTACAACCTCCGATTAATTGAATCCAACGTAAAGCTTGCATCTTCTTGATGCCTTTAAGTGAATCTACTTACTTCATCAAAAACAAATAATTGAATCCAACAAACACCTATACATTGAGATGAACCCTCAAGAGGAAGGTTTCCTCTTGCAAGCAATCTATTAATAATTTCAAGCAACAAAGCACTCGGCCTCACACTCAACTCTCTCAAGATTGAACTCAAATTATCAAACAACATAATCTAAGTCTAAATGAGCTATTCTCACCTATTTATAGGTCTAGACTAACTACTACATAAATACCCTTAATGAAATAAGGGCCTTCTTAGGTATGGGGCTTGTATTTTAAGAATAGCCTCTTTGCATACATAGCCCTTTTCTCCCTACTCTGAGTAATCTTCCAAGCCTCCAAGTAATGACTCCACGAAAAGTCTACGAACTCCTTAGCTCGGCTTCGTTTGCAATGTTTTGATGAAACTCGGCTTGCCTCACCTACACCCTGCAACCCCACCCACCCTCTCTCTCATTCCCATCCAAAACATCAATTACAACCTAGCACAATTACTAGTATATTTTGCACCTTTTCCTCAACATTATCTTCTGATGTGAGATTATGAGTTAGTGATAACAGATTTTGATCTCCACAAACATCTCTGTCTTATTGCCTTACTTTTACACTTTTACCTGTGAGGACTTTAAAAGCACTGGAGCATTAACGGCGGATCCATATCCCTACTAATGTGGGACACTTAATATATTATTATATACGCTAACTATCTAACAACAATATACCTAAAGTCTTTACAAGATTTTGCAGCATATGCAGAACTTATAACAATGAGACTAAGATAATTCAAAAACGGACAAAAGAAAAAACATTTCCAATCGTGATAATTTAGTACCATCACAGCCCTGAAAAGAGAAGATAGGTTGGAATGCCAACAAGTGTCAATTATATTGAATTTACCCGATATAACACATTTTGGGAACGTCCACTTGTCACCTTTCAGTGGGACTTGTTCCAACTCCAACTCACCGCTTTGTCGATAGGCATCTTCTTCATTACTTTTTTGGTTTAGTGGACCTGTTAGCCATAAATGGTTCTTCATTCCTAACCCTACTTCACCTTAATTGTTGTTTGAACAAATGGGATGATTAGGCCAAAGTGGTTGGTGAGAAAGTAATTTCTTCTAGTTATGCTATGTCCTACAAGTGAAATTTCCCTGAAAGTGACATTTCCCTAAGTTTGCAGTGGAAAGCTACATCTCTTATTTTTATCCTATTCCATTCAAACAAACTGTAGTCCCTAATAAATGTTACTTCAATATGACAGTTTGTAGCAGATAAAAATACACATATCAATCTTCACCTAGATGATTGCAGAAATGTGGAAAGACATTCTTCATTGAAATATACACATCAAAAGCTACCACATAGTTAGCCATCAGAAAGGAAAAATATAAAACTCTACCCTTATGTTTCAATAGCATGAAGTTCTCAGTACTTATCTTTTGCACAGATAATTTCATTATTTTATATGATAGGGAAATTTAGTGACTCATCCTAGTCATCTAAACACTCGTGGAATTAAAGCAACATGGTAAACCTGATAAAGACTCACAATCTCATCATCTGATGTTTGTCCCATGACTCGTAACAGTCACAAAATGGGACACAGCAGTCACAATGAGAAACTTACAAAACTACTTTAGCCTACAATACAAAAAGCCAAATAAAGTCAGCAATCATACCCGTCCACTGTTCACAATTACATTGATACGCTCCTCAACAGCATCTGCTAACCCAACAATTTTAGGATCATGCAAAACCTGATCTTTGCCAAGGTGAGACAACTTGAACTCACAAAGGCATTGCTTCCCGCACTGCAATTTTAAAAGGTGGCATATCATATTTCATGAGCAAATCAAGCATCACCTAGTAAGTGGAAGTGATGCACAAAGATGATGACATCTATCCACATAAACTTCCAAATATACAACATCATACCCAGTGAAATTCAACTAAGTGGGGTCTGAGGAGGGTAGAGTGTATGCAGACCTTACCACTACCTCGTGGAGGTAGAGAGACTGTTTCCGAAAGACCCTCGGCTCAAATGCATCAAAGTCAAGTACAAAAAGAAGAAAACAATGAAGAAAGCATAGCAGTTAATAAGAAAAGCAATGTAAAGTCTACAAAAAAGAGACAGTAACAGCAGCAAAAATAGTGTGATAATCACAGGGAGAGATGGAAGACTGCCCCTGCATGCATTTGGTGGTCTATATGGATGGAGAGGAACCACAGATGTTTTATAAACAATAGCTGGTCTATGCAGAATTTGAAGCTGAATTGTCTGGTTCTTTTCTTTTTTTGGTGTAAACATGAATATCCTCAAGATGCAGAGGATATTCCTAGTATTTTAGAGTACTTATGACCTTCATAGGAGTTCTTTCTTTTGCAACTTTTGGATGTAAGTATTACTAGAATACTCCTTGTGTATTCTTCTGTTTATAATACAAGTTACCTTTCTAAAAAAAAATAGTGTCATAATCAAAACACAATAAACAATATATGGCAAGAACTACAAGGGTACAACTAGTACAACGCAACACCTTCGCAAGGCAAGACAACACTCTTCCCCTACTAACCTTCTACCCTAATACGCGACATTCACTCCTTCCTATCTAGAGTCGTGTCCTTGATAATATGAAGTTGTGTCATGTCCAGTGTAATCACCTCTCCTCAATACTTTTTCAGCCTATGTCTACCCCTCCGCTTACCCCCTACAACCAACCTCTCGCACCTCCTCACTAGGGCGTCAGCTCACCTCCTCTTCACATGCCCAAACCATCTCAGGCTCGCTTCCCTCATCTTGTCAAACACCGGAGGCCACTCCCACCTTATTCCGAATATCCTCATTTCTAATTTTATCGCTCCTAGTATGATCACACATCCACCTCTACATCTTCATGCATCTTCTGAACGAGGGGTTGATAATCCAATAAAATGGGGAGAATGATAGTTGATGATGATGTTACACATCGTATTGGAGCGGGGTGAATGAAATGGAATCTCATATCCAGTGTCTTGTGTGATAAAGATATGCCACCAAGACTTAAAAGGAAGTTTTATAAGGTGGTGGCCAAATCAACTAGGTTGTATTGGGCGAAGTGTTGTCCAGACAAGAATTCACACGTCCGGAAAATAGGAGTAATGAATCATGCCATATTCAGAAGATACATGTTGCGAAGATGAGGATGTTGAGGTTGTTGTGTGATCATACTAGAAGCGATAAGATTAGAAATGAGGATATTTGGAATAAGGTGGGAGCCACTCTGTGGTAGACAAGATGAAAAAGTGGGACTCAGATGGTTTGGACATGTGAAGAGGAGATGCGTGGATGCACCAGTGAGAAAGTGCGAGAGGTTGGTTATAGAGGGTACGAGGAGAGGCAAAGGAGTCCGAAAAATATTAGGAAGAGGTGATAAGATAGGATATGACCCAGCTTTAGGTTATCGAGGGCATGACATTAGATAGGAGGGCTTAAAGGACACATATTAGGGTAGAAGGTTAGTTGGTAGTGTAGTGTTGTCTTGCTTAGGGTGGTTGGTGTTTGCCAATGTACTAGTTGTATTACTGTAGTTCTTGTTTTTTACATTCATCATTGTTTATTATTGTTTCAATAATCTATCCTAGTATGTTGTTTATTGTGTTTCGATTATCACACTATTTTGTTATTGTTGTTGTTGCTCCCTTCCGGTAGACTTTGCATTGTTTCCTTGTTACTTGCTATATTTTTTTCTTTGTATCTAAATTTGCTGCACTTGAACCATGGGTCTTTTAAAAATAGTTTTTCTACCTCCACGAGGTAGTGGTAAGGTGCAGCCGCATACATTCTACCCTCCCAGACCCCACTTGTGGGATTTCACTGGGTATGTTGTTGTTGTTACTTGTATGACCTCTTGTAGTGTATTTGACAACACAAACTATTCACATATTCTTCTTCACTAACTTCTAATTTTCCCTCTGTCCCATCTCATCTTAATTCTTCATCACAAGTGATGAACATTATTAAGTTATACCAACCCTTCAGGGTGGCCCGGTGGTTTGGGCTTGGGACTTCCATGTTGGAGGTCTCAAGTTCGAAATCCCTTGCCAGCGAAAGCAAGGGGTTTGCCTTCTGGGTCGAGCTCGTCTCACCAGGCTTGCCTAGTGCGGGTTACCTCTCCTATGTGGTTTGCGAGCTATTGCATAGGAGCGGGGGTTTTACCCTGTGCGCACCCAAAGGGTAGCGGCTGCAGGTTTCCCTTGTCATCAAAAAAAAAAAAAATTATTAAGTTATAGCAACTGTAAACAAGAAAGAAATCAAAAAAGCTACACAATTCCTAACAACAATTCATACAAAAAAAATTAAAAGGAAAAAGGGAGTTTAGAGAGTAAAACAATGTTTGCTGCAAACATACCAGATAACGTAAAAGTTTAACCTTTTAGCCAAAGAACTTGTGTGGAGAAGATAACTGAACATTAGCATTTAGCACACAAAGAAATAACTTTTGCAAAGTAGAGTCATCAATATCTTCAGCCAGAAGCAAAGTGAATACAGAGGGTAGACATATTCCTGATGCAAATATTCTAGGATGCATCAAATGGAAGTTCTCCACTTTGACAGGGAAGACAAGAGGAATGCAAGTCATGGCGTAGAATTTGTCTTCTACTAGCAGGTCAAGTTATGTAAGATAGCCATAGAACTTACTTTATCAACAAAAAAAAAAAAGATAGCCATAGAACTTACATATAGAAGAAGAGTGTTTTCTGATGTCAGCACGACAATGTCCACAAATGGAAGTCCGCCCACTTTAACTCTGAAGATTAGAATTGGCAGTCAAGACACAGAAGTAGTAACATGGCTACAGAAAACCAAAATATATAGTAAAAACTAACCCTGGTCGAGTGACAACAACTGGTGCTGCAGAAATTGCTGGTATGCTCCAACTCATGTCAGGCTTAATGTCATAGATAACTTCGGTATTTATTTCTACAGTCTGAAGTTGCAGAGACAACAACTTTTTTTGCTCTTGGAGTAGAAAGCAAATAATGGGTGATGCATCATCATCAGTTGCTAGAAACACCTGAGAGAATTACATGACACTCTAAACGACAAGCACATATATAAGGACAAAGATATATGAAATCATTCATGGAGATATGATTTTTATTTTATTTTTTTATTTTTTATATATTTGGCACCTTCTAATTCTTATGGAGATATGATTATAAACTTGGAAGTTAGACGCCTGAATACTGTAGTTCACCTATATTTGTATGCTATGTACAACCAAGTAAGGACACTAGGAAGAAAAACCTAAAATGTGCTCATCTTGGAGAGTAATGCCCTGTCAAGCAGAATAGTGAAAAAAAAATTGAGAAAAGTAACAGTTAGTCTATATTTATCCACAGGAATACTACCTCAAAAGTGTAGTTCCCCTCCAAAACCAAAAGTGTTATAATTACATAGGAGCCTAATACTACCAAGTTACAGCCGGTCTATAGTTGTGCTGATTGTTTCTGAGCTATCTAAGACTACTTGTTTACACCAAAAATAATACAGAGCTAAACAATTAAACTTAAATCTTTGTATGCTGCTCTGTTTTCCTTAAAAACATCTCTGGTTCCTCTCTAGCCATACTGTCCACCATATATAAGATGAGACAATCTTCCATCTCTCCTCCTTTCTTCCTGCATTTCCATCCCTATTCCAGCATTCAAAACCTCTTTGATCCTTCCTGGTTTCCCCCAAACCTAAGCTAAGGCTTGTTTGATGTCGCTGAGGGAGAAGTCCATTACATCGGCTTAGTGACAAACAGTACAGGCTATGGACTATTTTCAACGACTCCACTAAGGATTTTGAATACCAAGATTTCACTTGTTTTGAAGTTTCCCTGGCCAGCACCAGTCCCCATGACATTTCTTCACAAACAAGGCTTTCATCAAACCTATAGTAATTTCTAATTAGACATCAATGATCTTTTTATAAGTTCAGAATGATATGCCAAACTACGACACCCGAGAACCATTTACAAAGTTTCCATCTGTTCAACGTAAAATTTTACCCTTATCAATATAAGTTTGACACCTAAGTCAAAAATTGTAGTAGTAGAAATTACCACTACCTAGTATCTTTCTAATAATAATCATATAAAATCAGAATCGGTATCATAAGATTATAACAATAGATTATGGCTACTTCTTCTTGATCACCTAATGCTGAGGTTCTTAGCATTTCAGTTAGAACTCCAGATTAGATCACAATGATTCACTGTGGACCTTCAAGTCCAGTATTCTGAAAGCATATTATTTAGCACGAAATGGAACTATAAAATGAAGATGCATTGTTCACTAAATTCATTTCCCAAATATGACTGTATAGAAAGAAGCATGACATTATTTTCATCAAGCAACAAAAGAGTTAATAATAATCAACACCTTACTAGCAGCTGTTTGTGAACCCTTTCCTTGCCATATCCTCCGGAATGAAAATTGCTTCGTTAGCACTCCAAGGGGAACATCAGGAAATCTAGAATTTCCCATTTCAATGTTAGAGTTGATGGTTTCAACAACCCATAAAGAATGCTGAAGCTTAGCTGCATAGTAATTCAGAGACAATGAATGCACTCCATTATCTCTTTTGTCAACCAGCAAAGAAGGGACAATCTAACAGTTGATTGAAAATAAATAGGAAAAACCTTTGTTGTATGACGCCATCAGGGGGACACAATCTCCAGTCCAAATGGTCCTTTCATCAACTTCTTTGTTAAAGTTCAATTTCCCCCTCTCCTCAATATAGGTTGGCTGTGATAATCACAATAAAAGAAGTACACTATTATCAAAATTGGAATAAAAAACTGGGAGGAAAATTCTACCTCTTGAGCTGACAAATGGAAAATACAATTGGATTACAGTTTAATATTACCAAAACCCAAGATTAGAAACAGACTAATACAGAAAATAAAACAATACAAATAAAAACAATAGATACAGAGGGGGGGCAAATAACGCATCATGTATACCTGAGGTTCTTCCAGTGGATCCTTTAATATCAGATGTGAGGACATTGAAGACCCATCTCCCTTGATAGTAAAATCTAAACCATGTACAGCAGTATAATTCTGCTGAGTACTAACATCCCTTTTTGAACGGATTGTATTACGAGCACTTAAAAGTGGGCTCAAAGACGAAAAATGAATATGTGCTTGCGAGCTCCCTTCAGGTGCCTGTTGGAGGAGTAAACCATATGGAAGAGGCCATATGGAGGTGATGCTACGAGGAAGAGGAACAGATGTTACTTCACCTACAAGGCAAACCACTCAACCATTGTAACGTTCCTCTAACAACCGATTGCAATGGTAAAACAACAGGAATTCACTTGGACAAAAAGAGGAAAAATAAAATACTAAAAAGGTTGCCATGGGTTTGGTAATGGAAAATTCTAAAAGAAGAAATATAGCCCATTTTGTCCTCCTTTGTACTCAGCTATTCTTTAAACTGCCAAGAAAGCCTCATTCGGCATCTCAGATTCTCCCCTTATATTCAATTAACTAGTAAATCAAATTCTTAATTCTAAGGAAAATCTTTATATACAATGAGACTACTCAATATGTGGAGAGAAGCTCCACTAAAATAAAACATGCAACAGTAAAACTGGTTCAGTCACCTGACGTGTCATAAATTGACAAACTATCACTCTGTAGAATGCACAGAACAGTGTCTGAAGTATCGCCCATCCGACACCAGCATGCCTAAAATACCATTAAAAGTTGATTATACATCCGTCTAGAAAATTGGAAAGAATGCACATGACAAATGATTAAAAAGAGTAATGAATGAAACTTGATCAAAAAATAAGTAATTAATAAAAATCATAAATGAAGTTCCATATATGTGAGATGTGCCATAAGGTAAGCACAGCACCAAAATGGAGGGTGGAGAGGACCTACCAGAGCAAGAATGAACGAAAATAAAATTGGAGAATACTACAAGGACATGTAAATTTATGTGAAACCACATATCAGCCATACAGAAGAGCTGCAAATGCTAATTATAACCCAAACTGCACAGATTCATCTCAACATTCTAAGCAAGTCAGCCATTCGCATATTTATTGCACATTTGACAATGTATCTAAAGTAAGAATATCAATAGTTGCAGATGAGATGGATGCATTTTCATTCACATGGCTCAAAATTAATTTTCAGTTAAGCCAGCAATAACTTGAGCTAGTTTTGCTGATTCACCAAGTGATAAGTGTTCCTTACGCTCGGCTGAGACACAATTAAGGTAAGGTGGGAAAGAAAGACCATTACCATGATTTATGGAAGGAAAAAAAAGACGTCAAAGGACGAAAGCATATGAAAAAAATTGGGTAAACTCAATAAGGTGATACAACTAGCAAAACTTTTTTTCTGAATGTTGATTCAATGTTTGAAAACCATTTTCTAACCTACGTAATGGTAGAGTGAGTTTTTATGATTGCAGAGTTACCTTTATCACTGTGGAGGGTGATGTGAACCTCTTATAGACTCGTGAACCTATGCTCCATATAATCCTATAATCATGTTACAGAATACAAGTAAGCCAAATTTTACATGTTGATATTCACAGAACAAGAAACTGAGAATTTCGACTATCTTGATGCCAATTTTGTAAACTTAAACAACAATTAAAGAGAAAAGATTGAAAAATAGAAAAATAGAAATTTTTAACGGATAAATGTACTTGTTCCCTCTTATAAATAGCTCGTGATCGCTCCGGTCACTTGGAGATGGCAAATCGAGTTCATCCGCTTCATCTCTTTGTTTGGTCACTTCTGGACTGAAGAGGAAGTAACGATAATCATCCCCACAAGTATCGGAGGATTTGCCATCAAGAGCTTCCGCAATCAAGCCGAAGGGCTTGAAGTCACCCAGAATGGTAAGTTCACGAGCACCAATAGACATTTTCGGAGCCAAATAGCCTTGGGAATGAATGACTACCCAGAAAGTATTCTCAGTTGGTCTCTCCCGCTCTTTTCTTTTCTATTTCTTGTTTTGTGTTGAATCAAGTGGTTATGATGTTGTCTGGGGATGGTTTTTCGACAGTGATAGACAGAGGTTTTTTTTCAGCGTGAAACACACCAAAGTTATAGGGTTTCACCCCCGTTGCGTCGTCCACCACCGTATCAGCTCTTAAAAGCACTGTGAAACCAGTCGCCAGTCGGCACCCTGCGCCGCTATCGCCCTAAAATTCCAGTGATAATTTCCAGGCAACAGTATAAAATGAAATCTGAAAGACAAAAAGGGAGGGAAAATATATATATTATAGATATCCTTTAATTAATTTATTTTTTTGATAGTCAAGACGAGTTAATATTGATTATATAATATGCATCGGTACAATCGAATCAGCCGCATTACTTGTAGCAATACAAACCAAGTTATGTCTTGGATTTATACATCCATTAGTAATACAAACGTTACTAGAATTACTGACACTAACAAAAGGAGTTCCACCCTTGTCTGCTTCTAAAACATCCAAAGCAAACACGGAACTGACCATTCTTCAAAAAGCTTTTCTTTCATCATCTTTCCCTTCTTGGCTAGCAAGTTGGCTGTCCTGTTTTGTTCCCAGAACTCATGTTTGATCTGGGGCCTCCCCAATTGTAGAAACAATATTGGTATAAGGATTTGAGTTAGAATTTAACATATTCATTACGTCGACAAAGTCCCTAGAGATCTCCATATCGGACATTTTTCGTCTCTTGGCTAGTTGCAATGCGTGTAGTAATGTTGTAATTTCTGCGCCAATTGCCGAGTTTGTGTTTATTTTGGAGATGCACTTTGCCACCCAGCTTTTTTGATATCTCTTATTATACCGCATGTCCCCCCTTCTTTGGTATTTACATTAAAGGAGCCATCAATATTTAATTTAAATTTTCGTGTGGAAGGGGGGTCCAATAAGCCATGTGAGGTCTAGTGTTCGGGTATTTGAGGGAGTTATACCCCTATGCTAAATAAATGAATTCCAGATCTAGTTTTTGGGAGAGTTAGGGGGATCTCCTTAGACAGATTATGGTACAGGTTATTGTTTATGTTAAGCCATATATTCCACATAAAGAAGGGAAATGTTTCAAAGATGCTAAGATTTGCCCAATGTTTTCGGACTATGGCGCATCCCATGAAGATATGTTTGCACATTTCAATTTCTCCACAAAAGTAGCAGTTAGGGCTAGGGACAATGCATGTGGAATTGAGATGTTGGTTTGTAGAACTAGCCAAAGAAAGAATTTAATTTTGTTAGGGCAACTAACTTTCCATAGCCAACGATAATTAATGTTTGCATTGAAGTCGCTATTGTGGCTCCTCAAGGCTTTATAAGCAGACTTTGCGTAGAAGGCTCCATTTTCAGTAAGGTCCCAGACCTTTCTATCCTGAGGGAAAGAGTTTTGGAGAATATGGACAGCTTTAACGAGGTTCTTTATGGCTGGAGGGAACTCAATGGATAAATTATTGAGGGACCACATTTTGTCCTTGATTAGGTTATATATCTTAAGATTCAGGTCTTTAAGATTAAGTATGGAGCGCGTTAATTACTATTGGGAATCCATCTATTAAACCATAAGGAAATTTCATCTCCTTTGCCAAGGTCCCATCTTCTATTCTTTACGCATTTTCCCTAGCCATACATGATGTTTTTCCAAATAGGAGTGGAGGATTTTAAGTGGTTGTCGGTCTTATGGAGGTTCGAATTCCTAGTATATTTTTTGGTGAGGAGAGACGCCCACAAAGCGTTATTTTGGTTGTACATGAGTCATGCTAACTTAGTGATCAAAGCTCTGCTTTTAATAGCACATTGTTGTAGTCCTAGCCCTCTTGTACCCTTATCTCTAGTAAGTATCCCAGTTGAGCAAGTGGAGTTTCTTTTTAGCCATTGTGGTACCCAGAGGAAGTTTCGTTGAATTTGGTCTATGTGTTTTGTAATGGAGACCGGTATCATAATAAATTGCATGATGTGGTTAGCCATGCTACTTAAGGTGGCCTTAATTAGGGTGGAGTGTCCCACCATATTAAGGAATTTAGTTTTCCAGCCAGCTAGTCGTTATTGCATATTGTCCAAGATAATTTGGAAGTCGTTTGCGGAAGGATTTTTGTGGAAAATGGAAAAGCCTAGGTATTTACCAAAAGACTGCGTAGCTTTAATTTTAAGATGTTAGAAACCATGGTTCGGATAGAGTTATTACAGCTACTGGAGAAGAGAATTTTTTATTTGGAGGTATTTATACTCTGACCAGACTATGAGCAGAAGCATTTCAGGATCTAATTAACGGCATGATTGCTTTTCTTAGTTGTTTGGGTCATTAGGACTAAGTCATCAGCAAAGAATAGGTGGGATAGGTGTGGCCCATGAGGAGAAATCTATATGGGGGACCATTTCCTTTGAGTTACCGCTGAATTAATTTGGTGAGAGAGGACTTCCATACACAGTATGAATATGTAGGGGAATAGGGGATCACCTCGACGTAGACCTCTCAATGTATTAAAAAAGTTTGTGCAAGAGCCATTGTATAATATGGTTGTTTTGTTTGTGGTTATGCACGTCATGATGAGGTTAACGATATTGGTAGGGAAGTTAAAGTAATAGAGAGTGTGCCTTACGAAGGACCATTCAACTTTATCAAAAGCTTTTCTAGGTCGATCTTGGCTATCATATTTCCAGATTTCCATTTCATTCTCTTATAGTGGCTGATGACTTCTTGGACAATGTCATTGTCTGTGGCCTGCCTATTTTGGAGAAAACTTGTTTGGCACGGTCCTATGAGCTTATTCATGAATGGTCGCAGCCTATAGAAAATTATTTTGGTAATGATCTTATAGCTAAGGTTGCAAAGACTGATAGGACGAAAGGTTTTTAAGCTAGTGGTGTTCTTGCATTTAGGGATTAAGCAAACATAGGTTTTATTGCTTTTCTCAGGAATGCATTGTCAATAAATGTATTTTTGCAAAAGGAGACAATGGAAGGGCCCATTATATGCCAATTTTTTTGGTAAAATAGAGGGTCAAGACCATGCGGTCGAGGTGCTTTGATGGGTTTAAAAGAGTGAATTGTTTTCTTGATATCCTCTTCGGAGGGGATGGAATTTATCAGCTTCAAAGAGGGATATTGTCGTAGTGGTACCTGTTAAGATTGGATTTCGAGTGCCCGGATTTGAAGAGAGAAGAATAGAAGGATTATATATGGTTCAAAATTTGTGTTGGGTCTTCTATCCATGTATTGTCTTCTGTTTGAAGTCTTTGGATTCTATTTCTTCTTCTCATGATGAGAGTTGTTGAATGGAAAAACTTTGTATTGGCATCCCCGTCATTAAGCCAATCAACCTTAGATTTGAGTTTCCAAAAGTCTTCTTATTGTTTAAGGATACTTTTGTAGTCGTTAATGAGATCTTGTTCGAGGTTTAAGAGGAAGGAGCTATTCGGATAGTTGGAAGATTTATATATGCCCTCGATCCTTTTAAGGATGTTTTTTTTCTTTTTGAAGATAGTTCTAAAGGTTTCTTTAGTCCAGATAGATACATCATCCTCGAAATTGGAAGTTGCCTCTAGTAGGTTGGGAGTCCATGTTTTCTCCACTATTAAAGGAAGATCAGGGTGGGAACACCAAATAGTTTCAAACCTAAAGATTTTAGTGGAAGGGATGGGGTCTTTTCCTATAGAGAGATATAATAATAGGACAGTGGTCTGAATTGGTTCTAGGTAGATAGCGCACCATCGCAGAAGGGAAGAAGTGAGCCAATCATTATTAGAAAAGAAGCGATCGAGCCTTTCAAATATTAAACTGTCACTATTACTATATCTTTTATTGACCCATGTATATTTACTACCCTTGAACCCTAAGTCAATAAATTTGCAGTGGTTGACAATGGACCAGAAGACCTTGGTGCGTGAATTGTTCAGGGGGTTTCCGCCAAATTTTTCTATTTTATTAAGAAGGTCGTTAAAGTTCCCACATATTAGCCATTTCCCTGAGTAGTTATCCTTGATGGAGCGTAAGTTCTCCCAAAGGATTTTCCTCAAATTCTTGTAGCAACTAGCATAAATACAATTAAGTAACCAATATTCATTATGGGTACTTACCTTGATCATGTCATGAATTTTCTGCCCAGTAGTAGTGATTTCATCGAGTTCTAGGAGGTTATCATCCCATAGGACAACAATGCCACCAGAATTCCCCATCGTTGGGACTTTAATCATTTTGTTGAAAGGGAACTCGTCAAACATCACTTGGTGATTTTGCATTTTTGTTTCCAGAAAAGCAACTATAGGGGGGTTGGGCCAATCTAAAAGAGTTCTGAAGTTTCTTCTGAAGTCGGGCCCATTGGCGCATCTACAGTTCCATATTATTAGATTCATTAATTTATTCAGGTTCAGTGGGTTTATCGGTGGAGTGTTCCTTATTTTCTGTGGCTGGGCATTTAGATTACTTAACATTGTGGGATTCATGATTATCACATATTTCCCTACTTCTGGATCGAAGGGGGTCTTGAAATCTATCGCACTTTTTAAGAGATTCCACGGACATAGAAGGATGTATTTTTTTTTCAAATCTCTCTTTGTATATCATTATTCTTATTTCTTTTAATATTGAGATCTCTGTTCGAGTTTCTCTCATTAACTCCAATGTTTCTTCTATTTCTCGTGTGCTGATAAGCATTGGACGAACTGGTATTAGGTTCATAGAAGGTACCTAGGATGTAGATGCTTTGTTGTGTGACATCTGAGCAACTGTGTTACCTATTGATTCGGGTAATGTCGAGGTCGGGGATAGAGGAGCTACCCCTTGGGGTGGTCCCTGCATCATCTAGTGGTGGAAAATGGGGTCTACTTCATGTAGATTCTGGACGTTTGGGAGAACATAGGGGTTCTTATAGTGGGTGGTATTTTTGGTGGTGGTGGTGGGGGTATGGGGGTTTCCTAGGTCGGGATGTGGAAAAAAGGCATTATTAGGAATTAATAGCTTATTGAAGGAGGGAGGACATTCAACATCTATACATGAGTATTAAATGTCTCCATGGCCACCCGTATTCCTTCCGACATTATCTGGGCAAGAAACACTGGGTGTTAAACTACGATCATTGCCTCATGTTCTCCCATAAGGACTGCAAAGGTCAGGGAATGGTCCTGGAGGCTTATTTCAAGCCAAGTTGTTGGAAGAAATGTCCGAGGAGGTGGGTGGGATGAGTGAATGGGATTTGTCTCCGGAGTTAGTCCATTTACCAAGAAGAGTGAGATTGGTATGTTCTAATTCATTCATGTAGTGTGGGTACGTAATTGAGGATTTTGATTATGGAGTCTTTGTATGTGTAGCATTATTAGAGAGGAGATAGTGGGGTTATTAGGGTAGTTAATAGAGGCGAAAGTATTTATTGGAAGTTTCAGGGTTCTCGAGATATGGGAATTGGGGGTTAAGGAATTAATAGAATTGAGGGGTCCTTCTAAAAGTGGTACGATGGTATGAGGTTCAGATTTACTAAATTTAGGGGTTAATATCTTATTACCAGGTTTGGTAGTATTTGATAAAGATATGGGGTTTCCACATGTGGAAGAGGGAGTGTCCACATTGACTCCAGCTAATATTGGGGTATTAAGTCGATCTACAGTGGGTCACTTAGGGAATTTGAAGGATTATTATCCTTTTTGGAGGTGGGGGCATTATTAGGGGGATAGGGGATTCATATGGGTCAATATAAGGCCAGGGTTAGGGGACCCCATTCCCTTAAAGGAGTGTGTTTTACTATTGCTAGTACTGGTTTTGAAGCATCGCCGTCGGCGTTGCTTTTTTTCCAATCATGGCAGGAAGAAGAGTTACATTGATGGAGAAATTTATTTGTTAGTTTAGTGCATATGGTTTCTGACGCCATGGTGTTCATTTGGGTTTTCCGTACATATTTAAACAATTGAAAGTTTAGGAACTTACCAGTAGCTGCGTGTATAATGTTGACATTGAAATCATCGTCGTCTATGGCCTTAATGGTTATGTTCTTTGTTACATTTGTTGTTTGGGTGTTTGTTTGTGTTGATTTCTTACCTTTATTGAAAGTCACAATCTGCCACGCATTATCAGGTAGTTTCATTGTAGTAGCAATTGGATTTGGTGTTACGTCTTTTTTTTATTTTTGCATTTGGGGGTACGGATGATTAGTGTAAAGGCATTGTTGCATTGCATGTCCCAGCCTTCCACAGGAAATACATAACACTGCAACACCTTTATAAAGTATCCCTTGTTTTAGATGGCCTATGAAAATATGTTTTTTAACGGGGATTTCCAGTGGGACTTCAATAAAGATGCGTGCATATCTTCCTCTTAGGGTGGATGAGGTGCATACATCTGTTTTGACTAGTTTCCTAATTTGTTCCCAATCATCGCAATAATTTTGTGATCGTAGTATTTGGTAGGCAATTCTGGAAGCCGAGTCCAGATAGCAGATATCGTTTCATCCGCTTCCGATGCCACAAAGTTTGGGTGCCATTTTTATATGGAGAGGAAGAATCCATTTATGAATCAGGGGCCATTTTGTAAAGCCCTAATCATGTTTTCCTCTTTGAGGAATTTCACTATAAAGTAATCATAACCCAAATCTCTTTTGTGGGCCTCTAGAGTAAGGATAGTTTTCGTTTCAAATATTCATGGTTCATTTGTTTGCCAAGTAATTTAATGATGACTAAGCTTTAAAGAAGAAAACAATGATGGGTTCCAAGGCATTTCTATTTTTTTTGACCTTTTTGTGGCTATTTTTGCAATGATAAGTTGTAGCTAGGGAGTTGGCTGAGACCTATAAGATTATTTTTTTTCCTAATTTTATTATTTATCTCTTATAAATATTGAATTTCTTATCTAATTTTAAATTTCACAATTGATGTAGAATTTGAATTAGACTATAAGAATGATGAAGACACTAACGGACGTAGCGAATATAATAGATATAAACTCCCACATGGCGAATACAACAATGGATATAAACCTCTGGGTGGTGGATATAAACCCCAGGTGGCAAATATAAGCCTCCATGTGGTAGATATAATCCTCCACATGGTGGATATAAGCCTTCAGGTGATAGATATAAACCCCCACACACTACTACAAAATTGTCAAAAAACGAAGGCCAAAAGCGACGGACTGTGTCGCTTTTTTGGTCAAAATCGACGAAAAAGCGACGCAGTCACCTCCGTTGCTTTTTAACCCGACACTTTTCAAAAAGCGACAGACTGCGTCACTTTTCTAAGAGCGACGAACTGCGTCATTTTTTTACTTTTTTTATTTTTATTTTTAATTTTTTAACAAAAGCGATGGACTCCGTCGCTTTATTTTAATTTTAATTTTAATTTATTTCTAAAAGGCGACGCAATCCGTCACTTTTGTGGAAATTTTATTTTTGAAAGTCCCAGAAAAGCGACGCACTAAACCACGCTGTCCGTCGCTTTTTCTGCAATATTTTTGACAATAGCAGCTTGCAGCTTCTATTGCCCACCTGCAAATGCAATTCAATTCAATTTTACACTAATCAACCCTAAATCAAACACA
>NW_006239167.1:728467-729199 GCF_000226075.1 Solanum tuberosum
TCAAGTTCTAAGTTCATGACATTCAAACATTCATCTTCTACTCATAACACTTCAATTACTAATTTCTAACTTTAAATTAACACTTTACTAACTAGTCCTAAAATCAAATCCAAAAAAATCTCAATTCAACCTCAAATTACATATTCTCAAGTTTAAACTAGTCCTAAAATACAAAAATGCTAATTCTTCACTAACTAACAATGCCCAATTTTTTTTTTAAAAACCCTAAAATAAAAATCTTCAATTATCTATACCTAACTAACAATAATCAAATCAAAGTAACAATTGAATAACACCATTACTTTCACAACTCTTCATCCTCAATCTTCTCCAACTGTTGCAATTTCAAGGTTATTTCTCTGTTTTGATTTCTTAGGCCTTGGCATTGGGGCAACACCTTTGATAAGTATAGTAAAAGATGTGCTCAATAACATCAAGCAACAAAAGGATATCGAAGATGACACTAAAGGTAGTAAAAGAAGTCCTTTTATAACCCAACAAACAAAAACAATAATATACTAACAAATAATCAATTATAATCACTAGAATTGAAAAAAAAAAACTAAAACGTAACCCTACCTGCTGCAACGACGGCGACCGGCCAGCGATGGCGACGGGCAAGGGCAGCGACGACGACGGGGAAGGGCGGCGACGGCGACGGGAGCTAGGGAGACCGATATATATATATATAGAGAGAGAGAGAAGGGAGAGAATAAGAGTGAAGAGAGAGAG
>NW_006239167.1:729439-752728 GCF_000226075.1 Solanum tuberosum
GCTTTTTTAAAAACTAATTAATAAAATAAAATAAATTAAAAAGGACGGACAACGTGGTTATTTTTTTATTTATATATAATTATTTTTAATAAAAAGCAACGGACGACATCTCTATATATATATTAAATAAATAATTATTAATTATATATATATTTAGCGCAAAAATCCGCGAAAAAGCGATGGACTAAGAGATGCCGTTCGTTCGCTTTTTTTGTAAAAATAATTTAAAAAATAATTATTTTTATTAAAAAGCGACGGACAGTGTGGCAAAAGGCGTCGCTTTTTGGAGCGACGCCGTTCGTTGTTTTTAAGCAGTTTTTTAGTAGTGACATGGCGAACACAACAACAGATATAAGTCTCCAAGTGACGGATATAAACCTCCACATGGTGAATATAAGCCTCTGAGGGGTCGTTTGGTAGGGAGTATTAGAAAAAATAGTTCATGTATTATGTATGGTATTATTATGAATTAGTTACACATCCCAAATGATATTATAGGATGTATTACTAATACCTTCTATTTGGAGGTATTAGTAATACATAGGATTTAATACCATGAAATAAGTCCATGCAAAGATAAAAATATCTCTCAAATTAGTTTAATTATTGTATTAATTTTATGTTTTATATTTGTACTAGTAAATTTATTAAAATAAATTAGCTTACAAATTATTTAGAGAGTGTTGTTTATTACTAAGTAAATCTAATACAAATCAATACAATATTTGAATTGTGAGTTGTTTAACATTTACTAATTAAAAAAACAAATATGTCACCATATGACGTTTGTGATCTTAATTGAATATATATATATACACACACACTTTTTGGTATACAGTACTGTCAGATCTGTAATTTAAACATGAAAATCTTGAACCAACTTATACACACTGGTAAGGTCTATTTTATGATAAGAAGATCCGGCCGCCATTGATGCAGAAATCATTGAGGAAATTCAAAAGCAAGTTGCTTTCCAAAAGAAAAATTCATGAATGTTTTGTAGTATTATTTTGGAAAGTGAAGGCACTCATCCATGCGTTTTGGTAGTCAAAGTAATTGTAGTTTTAGGGTTCAAATGGCTGGGAAAGTTTTTTGTACTTGGCTGGGTGCATGCCCCATTCTTTGGGTGAGATTATTTTGTTAATGAATATTGTAGTATGGGTAACATATGTTTGTGTTGATTTATCCTTATGGGGCTTGAACAAGCAAGATCGGGTATCTGCGAGTATGAACTCATAGAAATTTTGTGTATACATTGGAGTTTTTTGGATGAAGTTTGCATTAGGGGTAAGTATTTTCTTAGCTACCTCTTGAGGGTTTGAATGCCAAAACTCATGTTTGATTTGTATTAGTGGGTAGACACAATCATATTTTATGTAGGCTGAATCATCAGAGGCGGATTCTCCGCTTGAAGAAATAGGTTGGGGTGTGGGCGAAGAAATTGATTTGTTTGGTATTAGGCATACCGTGCTTGTGCTCGTGTTTTGT
Source organism: Solanum tuberosum (assembly GCF_000226075.1). Lineage (NCBI taxonomy): Eukaryota > Viridiplantae > Streptophyta > Magnoliopsida > Solanales > Solanaceae > Solanum > Solanum tuberosum. The sequence continues at coordinate 730,928 of NW_006239167.1, forward strand.
GTAAATTATTGATGGATTTTTCTACCTCTACCGGTGCTTTAGTTGTGCTAGTTGCAGCCACAGAGCGTGAAGAAGATGCTGAAGCATGGCTTTGTGCCGCCGGTTGAGAGCACATTTATTTGAAAAAGAGGTATTGATTAATCAAATATCTCCTGCTGGAACTGGACATAACTACGGGTTCTTTAAAACCCATGAGTTCACGTCAGTTTTTGAAGTCTTCCTCTGTCCACGAGGTAGACATTATTTGGGCTAGTTGATCTTGTTCTTGTTCTTCTTCAACTAGATCTGCCCATTTTTTGAACTAGAAATTGGAATTGAATTTGCATTTTCCAAGAGGAAAGATTGTGGGATTCTTTTCATGGCATAATCTGTTGAAGTTTGATATCTTGGCTGGTTTGATCCATGTACACTGGTTGAGGGTTGCTTGTTAGCAACTGGATTTGTCTATTATTGAGGAGCCAAAAGTAATGGGTTTTTGGTTGGCTGATATTCAGTTGTTGTTTCAATTTCATCTTGTGTGTTCAGTTCCATAGTTATATTTTCTTTTTTCTACCCATAATCACCTACCCTGCAAGAACAAATTAATTTCTTCGAATGGTTTGAGTTTCCTAGTGGGTCAAGATGGATACTTTGAAAGATATTTTGTTTATCTTCATCGGTAAGATCTGTATCCCACCATCCTTTAAGCTGGCCAGTGAATCCTGCTACAAGGACATGAGTAGTGAGTTGGTCTGAACAATTATGGGAGGTCCTATAAGCAGTGGCAACCATTGTCATCTGCTGTAATTTGGAGAGAATGTTGTATTCAGAACATGCATATATGTTCCATTTATAGATGTTGGCGTTGTAGTTATTCTGCATAACACTAGGTTTTTCTTTTAAAGCAATGTTTGGATGGCTAGCTCTAGAATAGTAGAGTTTTTGCGATTTTATAGGATATCAATAATATTGTAGGTGTTTGTCACTTGAGGGTGAGAAAATATATGAGAGGAAGAGGTGGAAGGTTTATCTAAAGCACTTTTGAATTGCTGTAGATAGTGTTTTTTCTAGTCTGAATCATGTAAATTACTAATAGGCTCAAGAAGGAGATCATGTTCTTTAGTGAGAACAAAGGATTCTAAGTTGTCATTTTCAATTTGGTTGAAACTATTTTTCAAATTCATCTTCGATTTGTAGCAATCAATTGATGACTGGCAGATTCTAAAGCATCCCCAGTCTACAATTTATAAATCTTCCAAATGACCTTTAACCAGTGACTACCATATTTCAACTATCAAACAAACTATCCCTGGAATCTGACCATGTGAATATCAAGCTTTTAAATTCAAAAGCTCTAGAAAAATATAGCCGAAAATATAATGCTCTCCATTTTGGGCTTGTCCAAATCGTTGCTAAACCTCTCTTTAGGGAAGGTCGTATATATATATGGTTTCCTAATTATTTGTATTTTGAACAGTTTATAAAATTGCATACATATTAAAATTACAACTTGCAATTTTTATGTGTAAATGTATATGGTTCATTCAATTTTACTATTGTTTACTGTCTTTTCGGTTTTAAAAGTAGATGATTTATCTTCTTTTTTTTAAAACTGAAAATTGACATTTTGTGAGTGATCAATTTATTAAGATGACAACTATTTATCCTCAAATAATTCAAGTGGAAAAATAGCAAATATGACAACAAAATTGTTCTTCTCCTAGCTAGTTAGAAGGGCATAAAAAATACTATTGTACGACTATTATCCACCTTGATCTAATTACATAATAATTCAAGGGTATAATTAGAAAAAAACTTTTTATAGAGTTTTAATTCAAACACAAAATGAGGTGGGAAACAATGAACCAAATACTTGTTAAAATAAATCCTGCATTACCAATTTTTGCACTACTAATCCCTGCATTACTAATCTTCGTACCAAACGACCCCTGAGTGGTGGATATAAACCCCCACTTGGTGAATATAATCCTCCATGTCGCGGATACAACCCTCTAGATGGCGATTACAACCCTCCACATGACAAATATAAACCCCCTAGTGGCAGATATTATCCTCCAAGTGGCGGACATCACCCCAGGTGGTGGATATAATCCTCCAAGTGGCGGACATCACCCCCCACCTGCGGATATAACCCTCCAGGTGGAGCCATGATTAAGTGACTAGCCAATTGCCTCGCAACAAATCATCATGTGAACTATTATAAAACTCTGGTATACGTACGTAGTAGCAAGATTAGTACCAGTAATAGTCTTGCTACTTTTAAACCAGATTGTTGTATCAATCGTATGAATAAAACACATAACATGAATGGTTGGTCATGTAATATTTTGTTGTATAATATATTGTGTGATGAATTTATTTTCATAATGTAAATTTCTTCTTATTTCACACTTTATTAATGAAAACTCTCCGAATTCAAAATACAATCTACTCTAAAATGAATAGGCAAGAAATTATAAGAGCCCCCATGAATTTTTTAGATTGTGTTGGAATTGTTGGAAAAACGAAACTCGATCAATACATATCATTTGTTCGGATATTTTTTATTGTTATAATAAAATATTATTATAAAGAACATATAATATAAATAACATAAAAGAAGTTTTACAAAAATTAACCTAGTTATTTATATTTAAAAATCTAATCTATCTATATATATATATATATGAATCTAGAATCGCTGATGTGGCATGCCTCTAAGGGCTAGAAAAAATATTTATCTTTTTTGTGATTTTTTTGACCATTTTTCAATTTTAAAATACAAAAAAAAACACTTAAATATTGAAGATAGTCACAATTAAAGTCATTCAATTATAATTACTCTAATGTACGTTATCTATCTTTTCATATTCGTATGTTACTAATTTGCTAACTATAAATACTAAAGCAAATGGCATACACTGCACAACATTCTGTCTTTTTCATTCATAATTTCCTTTCAATTTTTCTTATTTTTATTTTTCTTCTTTGAAATTGAAACTCTTTTTCCAAGAAGTTTCTTTCTTCTTTTTCCCTTTTTTTAAATTGTTTTATTTATTTATTTTAGCATTATTAGTGTTGTCTCCACAATTATTATCTTTGTATGTAATTTTCATGCTTGATTTTTATTTGTTAGAATATGGGAGAGAGCAACATATATACGATCTTATTTGTGAAAGGAACTCGTCAGAATCAAGCTTGAAGAATATCAATTATTAGCATTATATCAAACTTTATCTACATGTATTTTTCTGTTACAAGCTTGTATATAGTTATAGTAAATTCAATTTTTCTTCTTTTTATTTTGCTTCTTTTCATTTGAAATTGAAACTCTTTTTCCAAGAAGTTTCTTTCTTCTTTTTCCCCTTTTTTTTAATTGTTTTTTTATTTTAGCATTATTAAGGTTGTCTCCACAATTATTATCTTTGTATGTAATTTTCATGCCTGATTTTTATTTGTTAGAATATGGGAGAGAGCAACATATATACGACATTATTTGTGAAAGGAACTCATCAGAATCAAGCTTGAAGAATATCAATCATTAGCGATATATCAAACTTTATCTACATGTATTTTTCTGTTGCAAGCCTGTATATAGTTATGGTGTGAATTCAAATGTAACAAATTTTATTTTTCTAGGATAAATGCCCTGTTTTAAATTTAAGAAAAAAAATATTAATTTTACATCAAATTATTATTATTATTATTCACAAACAAAACCTCTCCTTATACGATTTCTAAATGCTCCCAAAATAAGTAACATATTAAAAAAATATAATTATTTATTTCATCCCAAAACAAATAATATATGAATAAAAATAAAATCTTAAAGAATATTCTTGAAGCTCCTCACACTTTCTATAAATTTTTTAGTTTTGACAAAGTTTTCTTCTCTTTTACAAGAGAGATTTCTTTAATATAAGAACTCTTTGTGTAGTATAAATCAGCTAATTTTCTTTATCTTTTTTTGTTGAATTTATAGAGACCTAATGGAGTTATCATAATGATAGGAGAAATTGATTTTCGAAACATGATTTTGGAGATTCTGGAATAAAATAATACAAAAAGGAAAGGAGAATTGAATTAATTACCAAAAAGGATATAATTAGTAAGACATATTTTATTTTACCTAGGATAGTCATTCTAACAATAATATAATAAGGAAATAAGGAGAAAAATCAAAAGGAGAGAAAAATGTTATTAGGTTTTATAGTATTTTTTTTACAAATATTCAAATTTTATTTTAAAATTGGAGTTATATTTGCATAATTTAATTAAGATAAATTAGATATAAATCCTTTTGAAACTGAAAAAAATATTTGGATGAATTAAAATTTTAGAATAGTGTAACTAGGGTTACTTGAGCCACAACAAATAAATCAAAATTATACTTATAAAAGAGGATGGTATTAATATTTGATGCTTTTAGCTTTTAAAATATAAAATATATTTATAAAATTGGGAAATAATAAGTAATACCTCTCAAATACTCAAAATTTAATTTAAAATCGAAGTTATATATGCATAATTTAATTAAGATAAATTAAATTATAGATCCTTTTGAAACTGGATTTTTTTTTTAATAGTCATAACTCACATTAAATTATCGTAGTTATTAAAAAAGTTATTTACATATCATTTAATTTTAACAATAAGAATGTGTATGCAATTTATATTATGTTGACACTAATAAGAACTTATACTAACAATTAATATGTTAACTATGAAAACAGAAAGGAAAACAGAACAACAAACAAAAAGTCTAAATATATTTATTTTTTACTTCATATAACATATATAACCATATTATTATTTATATACTTTTAGTATACTAAGATTAATGAACACGATTGACACATCATTTACCATTTTGAGAAAGATTTTATTAACAAGTGATAAAAGTTTGAGAAATTGTTATCATTTATAAATTTGTAATATTTTCGACTTATCTAAAGTACCTATTAATTTTTTGTTCATTCCACTAAGTCAAATTCAAATGTTATTGTAAGCCACATTTTATATGAAAGCTAACATATTAAAAATTTATTGAACATAATTTTAATTGTTGAATGAAAATCAAATCAAATAGGAGCATTTTTTTAATATAGTTTATAAAATTTAAAGTGTTTTTTTTTTAAAAAAAACTATAATTATAAATTGACTTTTCAATTAATAACAAATTTATAAAATGCAATTCACGTCGCGCAAAGCGCGAACAAGTTTACTAGTTAATATATATAAATAATTAATTAAAATCTCGCAAAATACAAATCCCAACTCCACCCCTATCATAATTAATTGGCAAGATGTAATAGACTTTCAATTTTAGACCTTGCTTATATTTATAATAAGAAGTATGAATAAAATTAAAGCCCATTATTAGTTCCTCAGTACCCCACGAAAATATCCAAATCATTATAGACAAATTTTGGACTTAAAATTAATGAATTTCTACAACAACTTCAAGTTCATGCAAATCAGTAATCAGATTTCTAGATCCTCATTAACCCATGCAAACTAATTTAAACCTAAAGAAAAGTCTCTAAATTTTATTTTCTTTAAAAACATAAGACTTAGGGTGTGTTTGGTATGAAGGAAAATGTTTCCTTGAAAAACAAGTGAATTTCTAATTTATTTTCTCATGTTTGGTTGGTGAGTAGAAAATATTTTCTGGAAAATATTATTTAATGTTTTGTTGGTGAATGAAAAATATCGTTTATTTTTGGCTTTAGACTAGAAAATACTCTTTAGGAAATAATTTATTGTTCAAAAATCAACCCCGATAATTGATCTAGTTACCGACTCTGACACCCGAACTAGGACAAGACCCCGATGATAAATTTGAAATATTTTCCAAAAATAATTTTTATATAAAAAAATTGACGGGGTGGCCTTGGGGGTGTGGGGTGGCGTAAAAAATGAAATTATTTAAATTTGAAATATTTTCCAAAAGTATTTTTAAAAATAAATAAATTTACGGGGGTGGCTTGGGTGAGGGTGGGATGGCCTTGGTGAGGGGGGGGTGGAGTAATTTTTTTTTTTTTTAAAATCTGAAATATTTTTCGGGGGTGGGGGGTGAGGGTATAGGGTGGAGTAAAACATGAAAATTTAAAATTTTGAAATATTTTTTCAAGACAATTTTTTTGTTGTGGGGGGGGGGGGGGGGGGGGGGGAGAGCAGGGGTGGTAGGAGAGTTGGGTGAGATAAAAAAAATCTTAAAATTTTGAAATATTTTTCAAAAATAATTTTTAAATTTTCTTATTTTTTTGGTTGGGGAAGGGTTGGCTGGTTTGGGGGTAGGGGTAAAAAATATTTGAAATTTAAAAAAATTATTATTTTTTGGATGGGGTCGGGTACGTGGTACGGGTTAGGGTAAGAAAAAAATATTGAAGGATGAGATAGAGTTTTGGAAAATGTTTTTCTTAATTTTTGAAGGGAAGTCATTTTCCTTAAATTTGAGGAAAATGAGTTGATTTGGAAAACATTTAAGGCAACAAAATATGGGGAAATTGAAAAACATTTTTTCCTTCATACCAAACACACCCTAAAGGTATTTCGAGTTAATTATCCTTTGAGAGATAATTTCATAGACAACCTCTCGTGGTTGAGTTCATAACACAAATTTTCCTTCTGATTTGTTATATTTATATTAATAACAATTAATCATATGATATGACTTGATGTTACATTGTGAAATTGATAACACTTTTCTTATCATTTATCAATATCGACTCTGAGGTGGAAAATCGCCTATCATAAAAATATATCATTCTTTTAAAATGGATTAATAGTATGAAAATAATAGTATTTGATAGTTCTCACAACTCGTAGGGTTTCATGTTTATCAGGAAAAAAAATACAATTTAAGATATTCAAATTGCATATCCAAACAAAAAACTTTGACTTCAAATCAATCTGATTTGAACTTATGATTCTATATTGCATATCCAAACGAGTCTTTAATGTCGTTTGATAATTACTATAGATCTATGTTTATAGATTGGTTAATCTGGAGGTCGATGTACGTTAGCGACTTGGTCATTTTGATGTGTTATATGAACTAATTTAAGTAAGTGATTCACCATAAATATGGATTGATTCAAATTAACACAAAAAATAGAGACAAATTTGAAATTGAAACTTTATGAGTACTTTAACGGTTAAGGTTCTTAGCATTGAGCTAATTGTATTTTTAAAGTTATGAATTCAGATATATCATTTGTTGCAATTTAAATAAATTAATATTTATAAAATTTGTTGATGCTTCTAAAGTATTAGGTTCAGATAAATCCGACTTCTCAACTATACTTTTGCCTCTAACAGAAATGTTTCACTTTAGGGTTAAAGAGTTCCCTATCAAAAACTTTATCTCAAATATTTTGAATTTAAAAACGTATAATTAAATATTGAAGGTACTTATCGATCACCTACCACAAAAAATGATGGCAATACTTCAAATATATGAAGTAGAAAACTAAAGCAATAAAGATTTTCTGAGCAATTAAAACCTATTTGGGAAAACTTTTAATTACCTATTTTAATTTCCAAACGTGTTTTTGAAAAGTTCTTTGAATGGTTATAGCAATTTGTGTTTAAGTAAGACTTAAGAAACACTTTTATTAGAATAGATAAGTAGTTTGTGTTTATTCAAATCCCCCACCCCCCAAAAAAAAGAGCTTAAGAAAAATAAATTACGTAAAAAAATATGTACAAATTTGCATTATAATAAATATAATAATAATTTTTAGTTATTTATTACTCTTACAGATTTTAATAAGTATTAAGATTATATTTAACAAAAACATTTCATTTTTTGTTTGAGATTTACTCCCATCACAAGATAAAAGATAAAATATGTGTTTATTAAAATATTTGTTTTTAATAATAATTAAACAATATATGCTTATTTTATATTTTAACTATAAAAAAAATTGTTTTATTTAGTGTACATCACAAATGCGGATAAGCATTGTGGTCCTATACTTTTTTTTTGTTTCCTCCGATGTTCGAAGCCCACATTGGAGCTCCAACTAAATGCGAATCGTGCATTGTAGGGCCCATTCGGGGGGTGGCGGTCCCAACAGAATTTTCTCCATATCCAATGCTCAAACCCGAGACCTCTGGTTAAGGGTGAAGCACTCCCACCAATGCACCACAACCAACGTTGGTGGTCTTATACTACGTTCCTTTCTTAAACGAATTAATTTTTAAGAAAATAAATCAAACGGAGGAAATATAATTAATTATGTGGCGTGACAATTGAGCAAGATAAGTGATAAGTGACCCTTTATCAATTTCTAATACATTGAATTCTTAGTATAAATATAACCCAATGTTGCTTCAATTTCTTCATCCTTCAATTAATATAATTAAGCTTTAAAGAAGAAGAAAAATGATGGGTTCCAAGGCTTTTCTATTTCTTGGCATTTTTTTGGCTATTTTTGCAATGATAAGCTCTGAAACCTGTAAGTTTATTATTCTTTTTTTTTTTTCCTTTTATTAGTTATCTCTTTGAAATATTGGCTTTCTTATATAATTATTTGACATTTATGAAATGTTATGCTAATTTATGAATTTCTCATTTGATATTTGTAGTAATGAAATCGGATGTCAAAAATGATGAACACCACGATGGATATAATGGCATTGGTGGATATTCTGGTGATGGACATGGTGAATATAATAGTGGATATAAGCCTCGAGGTGGTGGAAATAAACCTCCACACGAGGGATACAACCCTTCAAGTGGCGAATACAATTCTCCACATGACAAATATAAACCTCCGAGTGGCGAATACAAACCTCCGAGTGGTGAATATAAACCTCCTAGTAACGAGTATAAACCTCCAAGTGGCAAATATAACCCTCCACATGACAAATATAAACCTCCGAGTGGCGAATACAAACCTCCGAGTGGTGAATATAAACCTCCTAGTAACGAGTATAAACCTCCAAGTGGCAAATATAACCCTCCACATGAAATATAAACCTCCTAGTGACGAATACAAACCTCCAGGTGACAAATATAACCCCCCTAGTAATGAATACAAATCTCCAGGTGACAAGTATAACCCCCCACATGATAAATATAAACCTCCTAGTGATGAGTACAAACCTCCAAGTGACAAATATAAACCTCCTAGTGATGAATACAAACCTCAAAGTGATGAATATAACCCCCCACATGACAAATATAAACCCCCTAGTGACGAATACAAACCTCCAGGTGACAAACATAAACCCCCTAGTAACGAATACAAACCTCCAGGTGACAAGTATAACCCCCCACATGATAAATATAAACCTCCTAGTGATGAATACAAACCTCCAGGTGACAAATATAAACCCCCTAGTAACGAATACAAACCTCCAGGTGGCAAGTATAACCCCCCACATGACAAATATAAACCCCCTAGTGACGAATACAAACCTCCAGGTGACAAATATAAACCCCCTAGTAACGAATACAAACCTCCAGGTGGCAAGACCTTCAGGTGACAAATATAACCTTCCACATGACAAATATAAATCCCCTAGTGACGAATACAAATCTCCAGGTGATAAATATAACCCTCCACATGACAAATATAAACCTCCTAGTGACGAATACAAACCTTCAGGTGACAAATATAACCTTCCACATGACAAATATAAATCCCCTAGTGACGAATACAAATCTCCAGGTGATAAATATAACCCTCCACATGACAAATATAAACTCCCTAGTGATGAATACAAATCTCCAGGTGGCAAATATAACCCCCCACATGACAAATACAAACCCCCTAGTGATGAATACAAACCTCCAGGTGACAAGTATAACTCCCCACATGACAAATATAAATCCCCTAGTGACGAATACAAATCTCCAGGTGATAAATATAACCCTCCACATGACAAATATAAACTCCCTAGTGATGAATACAAATCTCCAGGTGGCAAATATAACCCCCCACATGACAAATATAACCCCCCTAATGACGAATACAAACCTCCAAGTGGTGGATACAACCCTCCAAATGGTGGCCATGAGTAAGTGACTAGCCAATTGCCTCACAACAAATCATCATGTTATATTATAAAACCCTTGTATGTAGTGGCAAGATGTATAATATAGTAATAGTCTTGCTACTCTAAACCTTGCTATAAAAATCGCATGAATAAAACGACATTCAGTTCATATATATGTATGGTTGTTCATATAATATTTTGTTGTACAATATAACACTATATTGTGATAATATATTTTCATAATGTACATTTCTTCTTTTTCTGAATTATATTGAATATATTGTTGTTGATGTCTTGATGATGCACACATGGTTTTTCTTATTTCACAACTTATTATTAAACTACTCCTCAATCACTAATTATTTATTGTTTTCACTTCTTGAGCTCTTTTAATTTTATTTTATTAAGTTGATTTTATCTAATTTGATTTTATAGATTAATTAAATTGACTTTCGAAAAAATGAAAAGCGAGACATATCTTTGAGACGAATTACAAGCTACTCTAAAATGAAAAGGCAAGAGATTATAAGTGCATCTTCATGATTTTCTAGTTTGTGTTGGAATTGTTGGTAAATGAAACTAAACTGATAAATGCCATTTGTCCAAATATTTTTTTACTGTTATAATGAAATATTATTACAAAAACATATACTAATATATATAACTAACATAAAAAGATAGTTTTCAAAAAACTATTGATTATTCATCTAAAATGTTTATAAATGATAAACTATTATAGCGAGAAGTTCTAATTTACCAACAATAAATTTTCAATGTGTCACTAACACCAAACAACATAATTTCACATGTATAACATGACACAACAACAACAACAACAAGACCCAATGGATTCTTCAATTCTTATTAGCCAATCACTTGTTAGGTTGTTCATTTCATTTGGAGTTATGTGAAGAAATTTCTTCACGTAACATCTAAATCTTACTATAAATAGACCCCAAGAATGTATTAGTTTCTTCATCCCTCAATTTTTAATTATCATAAGCACTAAGCTTTGAACAAACAAAAAGAAAAAGAATGGGTTCCAAGGCATTTCTATCTTCGCCTTTTTTGGCTATTTTTTTAATGATAAGTTCTCATGATATTGTTGTAGATATGGAGTTGGCTGAGACTTCCACCACTTTAGAAAAGGACTGTAAGGTTATTTGCTCTTTTTATTAATTTGTCTCATTGAAATATTACTAGAAATGACCATTCTACCTTTTTTTTTCTCCAAAAAATGACCGACGTAGCACGTCGACTTCTTCTTTGTCCTCCATGTTGCTTTTGCTTCTTAGAGGGTGTTTAGATTGATTTAAAAGTTGGTCAAATATATTTTTAAGTCAGTTTTTGACTTTTCTAAGTGTTTGGTAAATATAAAATAACTTGTCAAAAATTGACTTCAAATAAGTTAGGAAGTTTTTGGCAAGTAAAAAAATGACTTAACATAAGTTAAAAATGATTTAACATAAGTTAAAAATGACTTAAAATAAGTCAAAAATCAAAAGTAGGTCTCCCCTACTTTTTATTTTTTGATTTAAAAATCATTTCAATTTGACTTTTTATTTTTAACTTAAAAGCTATTTTTTTAAGTCAATCCAAATGGGGTCCTTATTTTGTTTCTACTTCCTCTTCCTCTTCTTCTTCTTCTTCTTCTTCTTCTTATTCTTTGTCCTTCATTTTAAAGAAAAAAATGACATACCATTAACGTGAATTATTTCAAGCGATCTATACATCAAAAGACTCGAAACATCGAGAAGATTCTATATATAAAATTTAAGACTGTTTCTAAGTGATTTTGAGTTGATCAATATTGAATAGTCAATGTATATTTCATATAGTTAAGATATATTCAACTTTTTGAGTGTATCATAATGTATAGCCAGTGTATAACTCATGTATATATAAGCTATATTGTTTAGTCAACATATACTTTCTACGTCTTTTGGGAAGATATATTGTAAAGTCAATGCATACTCAGATTTTTTGCAATCTTTTGTGTAAATGAAACATGACTATATTCTTTGCAAACTAATTATTTTATCATTTTATTGTATACATTTGGAGAAAATAGCCAAAAGTCCCTTCAACCTATGATTCAATTCTCAACTACACACTTATTCAATACGGGAGTCTTATTACCCTCTAAACTATTTAAATATGGAATAATCACCTCCCTAAAAAGTCATAATACACGCAATGAACAACTGTACATTCATTTTTTTAATTCTTTTTCTTCTTTTTTTCTTGTAAATTTTAAACCTAATAAAAATAATAATTTAATAATGCCCTGTAAAATTATATAAAGTTTCCATTTTTATCAAACCTGAAAATTAAAATTTACAAAAATTGCTTTCAAATAGAGATTGTTTTTCCAAAATACTAATTATTTCTTTAGAGAATAATAATAGAAAATGAGGAAAAAATCTCTACACCAAATAAAAGAAGAAGAACAACTCCATAGCTAGTCTACATAAACTTTCAATTTGAAATCAAACCTAAAAACAAAAATCCACAAATAAGTATTCACAAATGTGGGAGTGAAAAACAAATTTAGTAAGAATGAAATTAGAAAGTGAAATTTCAAATTCACCATTGTTGGTTTGACTTTTTTTTTCTTTTTTTTGTTGAAATTATGAGGGGCTTAAGAAAAAACTTAAACTCCATTTTTGAGTTTCATATATGAAAGTTTCTTATGAATTAGGTGACTGTTGTTGCTAAAAAAGGTTGATGTATGATTAACTAAGCATAAATCAGTAGCTACAAACTGATTTGGAGCTCCTAGAGATGAAGTTTAGAAGATCACCATCGAAGGACTTTGAGAAAAACGTGAAGAAATCATGAAATGGGTATAACAATTTTGTGATATAAGAAAAGGGGAAGAATTAAAAAAAAAACTAATTAATTATATAATCTCCAATGAGAGACTCCCACATGGACTATTTAATTCAATTTTAGTCATTTTATGTCTTTTTGTTGAACTCTTATGTGCCTACAAGAGGTGTATTCACCTTCTTAGATTGGTCAGCGTGTAAGTGTCACAAAATATCAAAAATAAAAAATTTAGGAGAGTAATAGGACCCCCATGAAGTATAAGTATGTAGTTGAGAATTGACTAATAGGTTGGGGGGGCATTTGGCTATTTTCTCTATACATAGGAAAAGTCACATAATATGACAAACATATGATGTGTATCTACAATATACAGTTATAATTTAAAATAATTACATTTTATAGCTATAGGTAGGATTTTATAACAAATTTATCTCTTCTCTTTCCCACTCTCCTCACATTGCCCCCCCCCCCCCTTCTCTCTCTCTTCGTCTCACCTCTCTCTCCATCCCAAACAACGTTCAACCCAAAAAATATTTCACATAATATGACATTTGTATTATTTACAAATATATTTATATTCTATATCAACTGTAATTGTATTATGTATCCACTATATTTGTATCTTTATCAATTTTATTATGAGAATTTAGATTATGTCAATTGTATTGATTGATACAAATTGTATTCATTAATACAATTATATTTGATATATGATACAAATCATTTGTATCAATAATAATTGTGATAAAATTAAATTTGATACAACGAATACAATGTGCATCCATCCTCTCTATCAAATGTATTATGTATCAATTATATTTCAACGAATATAGACAATTATTTTTGTTTGTATCGACAATATTTGTATTTTGTATCAATTGCATTTGTGATACAATTTAATACAATGAACAAAACATGTATTCATTCTCTCTCCTCCTTCTCCTAATATGTAGCTAAATACAATAGTTTTTGATACAGTTGTATTCATTGATACAAATCAGTTGTTACAATTGTATTAGTGATACAACCTGGCACAACAAATACTTCATGTATTCAACCTCGCTCTCTCCGATCTCGCTCACCTCTCTCCTCTCTTTCTTAGTCTCGCTCGCCTTTTTCCTCCCCAAACATGCAGCTATGATTCGTAATTAAGCAAGTTATAACTATAGATCTCTAATTAAGCCTAAACTATAGTCATCTTTGAAAGTTAGAGAACGTTACATAACGTGACAAACATATAATATGTATTTACAATATACAACTATAGTTTATAATAATTACAATTTATAGCTATAAGTATGATTTATAGCAAAATTCCCTCTCCTCTCACTGCCCTCCCTCCCTCTCTCTCACTCCATTCAAACAACGTTGTAACCCGAAAAATATTCCACATAATATGACATTTGTATTATGTATCAAATGTATTTATATTTCATATCAACTATATTTGTATTGTGTATCAATTTTATTATGAGAATTTGTATTCTGTTAATTGTATTCGTCGATACAAGTTGTTTTCATTATTACAATTATATTTGATATATGATACAAATCAATTGTAATATGATAAAACTTGATACAACAAATACAATATGCATTTATCCTCTCTGTCAAATGTATTTTGTATCAATTGTATTTCAACGAAAATAAACAACTATTTTTGTTTGTATCAATTGTATTTGAAATCCGTATCAATTGTATTCATGATACAATTTGATACAACAAATACAACATGTATTCATCCTCTCTCCTCCCTCTCTCGTTTCTCTCTCTCTCTCTCTTAATATGTAGTTAAGTACAATAATTTTTGATACTACTGTATTCATTGATACAAATGGGTTGTATCAATTGTATTCATGATACAACCTGATACAATGAATACAACATGTATCTAACCTCTCTCTCAGATCTAGCTCATATCTCTCCTCTCTTTCCTAGTCTCACTCACCTCTCTCTTTCCCCAAACATGTAGCTATGATTTGTAATTAAGCAAACTATAACTATAGATATCTAATTAATCCCAGATTATAGTCATTTTTGGTAAGTTCTTCTATTCGAAACTATCCTAGATAAAAATGCATTGGACCGGGTGATATGATCTAGATTTTAGAAGGGAAAATTACGCGGTTAAACAAACTTATACTACTTAATTACTCATCATAGCTATAGTTTGCTATAATTACCTCTTGCGACTAACATTAACTATTAATTACGTGGGCTGACTTTGAGTTGTATGATTAGTCACATTTGTATAATTTGCAACTAGCAATTCTTCTTTTGATTTATATTTGTATACGATGGTTTAAATTTGTATATGACGATGATTTCCTTTGGTTTTTCAGTTTTGTCACCATATACATTCAATCTTTTTGTGTATAACCTTTTAAAGTTTGTATAAACGTGTAGTTTTCATATTTTGTATAATTAATTTTTATAATATATTTTGTATAACTATTTAAAGTTCATATGTTTATGTTTGTATCAATTTGTTATTTCAAGTTTTATCATATTTGTATAATTCCAGACTTTATATTACTCAATTATACAAAAAACACACAAATTATACAAATGTAGCCGCGAATTATACAAATGAGATGTGAATTATACAAATTATTGCCCTATCTCGCTCGCCTTTCTCCTACCTCTCCCAATCTCACTTGCCATATATATAAATGCATATGTATAATATACAATTATCTAACCGATATACATATACAATTTACCTCTCTCCACTCTCTGCCCTCTTTCACTCGCCTCTATCCTCCCTCTCCCAGTCTCGCTCGCCTCCTCTCCTCCTCTTCGAATCTCGCTCGCCTCTCTCCTCCCTCTCCCAATCTCGCTTGCCATATATACAATACATATGTATAATAACAATTATCTAACCGATATACATATACAATTCACCTCTCTCCCACTCTCTGCCCTCTCTCGCTTGTCTCTCTCCTCTCTCTCCCAATCTCGCTCACCTCTCTCCTTCCTATAACATGTAACTACGAATTGTAATTATCAAATTATAGTTATGGAGAGTAATTAGACTATTTTTGAGTGGCTATATGTTAAAGTTCCTCATTTCAGAATGGGTAAATCACATAAATATGCTACATTAAGAAAATATTTACTATCTATGACAATATAATTTTTCTAACTAAATATAACAATTTTTTTGAATTAAAAAAGTTGTACAGTTTATGTTTGCCTCTTTCTCTGCCTTTTTTCTCTTCCTCTTCTTTTCTTCTTTTTATTCTTCTTCTTCTCGTCTTTTTCTTTTCTTTCTCTTCCTCCTTTCTTCTTCTTTTTATTCTTCTTTTTCTTTGAATTTTTTCATTTAAAGAAATATCTTCAAATTAAGTTTTTATCTATATTTCACGATTTTTACCCAAATACACGATGAGAAGAGGAACAAAAATATCAAAATTTTGTACAAAATCATGTTTTCAAGCAGAAATTTCAAATCTCTAAAATTACAGAAACAAGAGTTCACCATTGATGGTCATTATAAAAACTTCAAAATTTTTGAAATTAATTATTTGAATTTTATGAATTAGTAATTAATTTGGATAGATTGTTCCTACAAATAATTGAAAACGACGTTTGGAGTTTTTAACTCAATTCAAGAAAACTTTGGTTTATCATTGATTTTAGGAGAAATATTAGATTGAAAACTCGAAAAGGTAAAAGTTTATAGAACTGTATCGCAATTGTATTAAAGTTGTATTAGATATGTTTCATAATTGTATTAAAATCATGACCAATACATTTATAATACATATTGCAAACTTCACACCTTTTTAAGTGATATCAACCAAAATAGTTATGTAACACACTTGTAATACATTTATAATATAATATAGGCACGATACATTTGTAATTCATATTGCAAACATCGCTTTTTTTTTCTTAGTTATACAAATCAAAATAATTTATAAGATATATAGAATATATGTTTTATTCATGAATAATACATTTATAAGTAATACATATTGCACACTTCACTTCTTTCTTAGTGATACCTGTTGACACTCATTTTAAGAATTTTATTCACTTTTATAATATTTTTAATAATAAATATGTTTTATAGTGTGACGTATGTAACTAATATATTTTATAAATACTTGAAGACTATCTTGAAAAAAGATTTCATTATTATTATTATTACTATTATTATTATTATTTTAACGTTAACCAATTTATTAATCTAATTTAGTTTGAATTATAGCTATGCTGTTGAATTAATTATTTCTATTAAGTTAATTATTTTATTCCGTTAAGATTAAGGAGCTCGTTAGTTAATTATATTAATTCGTCTTATTTAATTACTAGTCGAATTTACTAATTAACCCAATTTGACTAAATTGTTAATTAATTCTCTATTGCATGCCTTAGCCAAATCTAGCCAATTCACTCCATCCTTTTAATCAATTATTTTGGGCCTTTATTTTCTTTACAACCGGCCCACCTTTTTTATTTATTTATTTATTTGCAAACCAACAACATACGTACACAGACATCTGCCCCACCCCATTAATTACCCATTCTAATTCCTTTTTTTTAATTATAACAACCCAATACTTAATTTGACTCCCACAACCGACAACATACAACATCAAATACCCAATACACGACCCCACATTATCTTTCTTTTTCAACAACGCTTCCAGCAACGTGAAGTGGCGTCAAATAGACGGAACAGTAGCAACAACCATCCCCAACAACAGAAGCCATCGCAATTCACGGAAAAAACACGCAACAACGTGAAAATACACGGAAAACAGAAATTCCAACGGTTCCAAAGCAGAGGACGCGTCGTCCTCTTCACCCAGTACAATAGTACTGTTCCAGCAGCGAAAAAACACCTGCAATAGCCGTGTTTCATCCTTGCTACGCAGGATTGAAGCCACGTCGAGTGGCGAGTACAATAGGTCGATCCTAGCCCTCCACCTCGCAAGATTTCTTGTTGAAAAATGGGATTTTCGTGCAGAAATGGGCTGGATTTCGGAAGGAATTCGATTTGAAATGGTTGGGCCTTGTTCATTCGAGTTTTTCACTCTCTTCCTCCCCCAAAAACCGAACCCTAATTTCCTCTATTTAAACCATTCTTCTCCTTCATTACAGGGGGATTTTTTGATTGGATTTTTGGGGGAAGGTTGAAAAAAATAATATATAAAAATTGAAAAGCAAACATAGAGCAGAGTTATTGAGAAAAAATATTTTAATACACGCTAAATATGCTTCATAAGCCAAAGAGATACTAGTTTTCGGTTTCGTGTTTAAGTTTCTGCTTGAATTTCCATCTGGACGTTTGTGTTCGAGTTTCTCGTGGTGAAGGTCTCCGCCTCTGCTCGTCTGTCTCAGTTTGTTGCACACAAGAAGGTAAACTTCTTTTCAATTCCAATTCTTTTAGTTGTTCTTTTGTTGTGATTTGAATGGTCTGTTGGTTTATTTTCTTCATTTCTTGAACGTTTTTTTTTTTTTTTGTTCTCCTCGGCTCATCGTTTGTGTGGTAGCTGAGTGATTGGATCTGAGATGTTGTTCGTAGTCATCTACAAGAGTTAGTCGTAATACTGATTTGAAGTTCTGTCAATTTATATTTAGTGTTGTTGTTTAAGTGTGTTTTGGTGTCTTCCTTCCTGAATTTGTCATTTGAGTATTATTGGGTATGTACTATTTATTTTTATACTTTTGTTAAGTGTCTGATGCATTGCCTTCATGCGAGTTACTACTAGAGGCTGATTTTCTTGTTGGAGGATAAGTTTTGAAGATCGATCGATATGTTCAAGCATGTATGGTGTAATCGTGTGCTTGTTCTAATCGTTTAGTTTTTGTCTATTTCTTGAATGTCCTTGTTGTCTTACTGCCTATTGACTTGTTTAGATTAAGTCGTATCTTCAGGCCATTCGATTTTTAGTCAAAAAATGTTTACATTTGCAAGTTAAGTTGGTAAGAATATGAGTTTCTTTTCTTTTCTTTTTCTGATTTTATTTGCCAATTCTTAGTTTTGCTGGAGTTTTGTATTTAGGATCATTTGAAGTATGATTTTCTTTTCTTTACTTTCCATGTCTTAGTCCTGTTAAAGTTTAAATTTTTGCCCTTAAGATAATCTGAAGCATGAGTTTATTAGCATTTGACTATTGTGTACATAGCATGTTGATTTTTCTAGTATAAGTTTGTTTTTTTTAGTAGCTTAGTCACCTGTTGTACGGTTCTGGTTTTGGTCTATTGTATTGATGGTCTATCCCTCTGTTTCAATTCTTACATGATATTAGTGTGGATTTAGTATTTATTTGTTCACTAGTTAGCGTTCAATATGTTAAAAATAATAGTTTTAATTAACATGAGAGATTGTGTGATAACTTGAGTATTAAAATAGTTGCTCCTCATTTTATCTTGGTGGTCATCCCTTTGTCAGTCTTCTTATTTTTATAAGTCTATTTATTTCTTTTGTGGGGACACCAAAATTTGTGCCTGCATGTATATATTATTAGCAATAGTATTGTTATGATTCACCATGACTGGGATTGGTTCTTACATGTTTACATTTATTTATTTTATTGCATGTGAAATCCGTCGGAGTTTGCCACAAACTCGCTCCTTTCTGTATTTTGTTGTTTTGGGCCTAAGCTCTTATTATTTAATTTTGTTATTATTCTGTTAGAATTCTAGGACAGGTGAAAGAATTGGGCCAAAGGCCCAAAATGAAGTGGGCCCAAATACTGGCCCAGGCGGACAGGAAAACCAGATTTGGGCCCAAGTCTCTTTCCCTATTCATTTTTATTATGTTTATTTACTTGTTAATATGCGCTATTAGTCTTAAGGTTGAAAAATTCAAATCCCCGAAAGACGCCCGTTTTGTTTTAACAATTTAACGAAAATCGGTCATCTTTAAATAGACATAAAAAATAATTTTTGTAAAAAAAATATATCTCACTTAGTTAGTATTTTCAGTTTTTTTTCCTTTTCCTCTTTAAAACGATTCTAACTATAAAATTGTTCAGTTCAAATTAAGTCAAACGAATTTAGCCAAATAATTAATTGTTGGATAACCACATAAGTGGACATTCTAGGTGCTTTTAAAACCTTCCTAGAATGTTAATAAGAACCTCGAACCCTTTTTAAGTTTTCATTAGATTTCTGTTTTAGTCTTTTGAAAACAACAGTTTTCTTGATTTTTCTTAAAAATTAAGTGGCGACTCTTAAACAAGTCCAAAATACATTTTCCAAATAAAACAATACCAACAAGAATAATTTAGGTAACACACTAATAATACATTTATAAGACATGCACAATACATATTGTTACCGTCACTCATTTTTTTAGTGATCAAAATAATTTATAGGACACATACTATATAAGTTTTATTCATGAGAAATACATTTATAATACATATATATTGCAACCGTCACTCATTTTCTTAGTGATACAAATCAAAATAATTTATAAAATAATTTATAAGACACATATAATATAAATTTTATTCGTGAACAATATATATTTAATACATATTGCAAACTTAACTCTATTCTTTGTGATACCAACCAAATGATTTAGGTAACACACTTATTATACATTTATAATACATGCACACTATATTTTTAATACATATTGCAAACATCACTCATGTTCTTAATGATACAAACCAAAATAATTTATAAGAAACATAAAATACATGTTTTATTCATGAATAACACAAGTTTAATTCAGTTTATAGATTATTGTCTCGTCTTTCGTTAGTTACGTTTTTATTTATTTTTAATTCTCGCTTCTACAACTTTAATATTGTGTAATACACTTTTAGTGCAAATTTTATTCATTTTGAAGTTTATTATAAGTTACTATTAGATTACTTGTTTAATTCATTAATGATATAAGTTTAATTCACTTTATATATCATTGGCTAGTCTTTCATTAGTTACTTTTTATATTCATGATTAATTCTCTCTTCTAATTCAGCTTTAATATTTGTGTAATACACTTTTAAATACAAGTTAATTCATTGTGCAGTTTATTGGTTTACTAGTTAGGATTGAATTACTTGTTTAATTCACTATTGATACAAGTTTTATTCAGTTTACATATCACATAATGCTCTTTCGTTTGCTACATTTTCCATTCATGTTTAATTCAACTTTAATATGTGTGTAATACATTTTAATTCAAGTTTAATTCATTTGACAGTTTATTATGTTTCTTCATTTGTTACGATTAAATTACTTATCCAATTAATTATTGATACAAATTTTATTCAGTCTACGAATCATTGACTGCTCATTCATTTGCTACATTTTGTATTCGTGTTTATTTCTCTTCTAATTCAATTTTAATATGTGTATAATACATTTTTTATTCAAGTTTAATTCATGTTGTAGTTTATTGGTGATGCTTCGGAACAAAAAAATGATTAATTTGACCATATTGGTTTACTTCAATTTATAAGACATATATAATACATATTTATTCATTAAGAACATAAGCTCAGAAATTATAGTGGTTGACAACTTAATTTCCAGGGACAAATAGAGAAAGAATAAACTCAAGAATTTATTCTCCCTTTTAGAGGCATAACGAACTGAATGTATGGCTGAAGATTGTGGATCTTTCAATTATAATATTAAAAAATTGACACCTTGCACATGGAGGCAAAAAAAAAAGAGAAAGAGGGGACATATAAAAAGGAGAAAGAGGCGAGATAAAAAACAGAAATCTAATAAAATACATAATATTGTTATATATATACTATATAAGAAGAGGGAATAAGTTTTCACCACAAGGCAACATGTGTTCCAATAAGAATCACTACTAATATCCAATATATTTATATGTGGGCCCCACTACCTTCCACTTAAATACTACATATTATATATTAATTACTATACTCTAAATGACTTAAATACTCCATATTATATATTACAATAATTAACAATTATTTGACACTTTAAATTCTATCAATGCCATATAAATTAAGATAAAAAAGGTAACATATA
>NW_006239167.1:754320-758438 GCF_000226075.1 Solanum tuberosum
CACATAAATTGGGACATGGCAAATAACATATATTATTAAAAAAGTAGGTTCAAAATGTAGTATAAAATACAATAATTAACAACTTAATATATTAAAGAGACATATAAAAAAGGGTTAATATTTGAAATTGTACATGTGCCACATAAATTAGAACAAAGAGAGTAATAAATATTATTTTCAAAATTATGTTTAAAAAAAGTACTACAAATCACAATAGCTAACAATTTAAAATATTTTAAAAATCATATAAAATTTTCAATAACTTCTCAAATTCCATAATATGACATAAATTAAAAAATATTAAATAAAAAATAAAATATTATATATATATATATTGGGCCCCGTGCTGGCACGGGATCCTATATCTAGTATTGTTATAAATAGTAATAAATAGAGAGTATATTTAAAATAAGTAATTATTTTTTAAAATGGATTCACCCAATAATTATTCCTTTCAGAATTACCAAAGCCCATTATACTGCCCCATTTCAAAGTAGCAGCTAAAACCGGTTAACTCCACTACCAGTTTCCCCAATCTGTGATCGGGTTCTGCAATCGACTCTGATCTCCGTTTCCTAATCCGACGACAATGTTCCGACACAGTTCTCGATTCCTCTCCCGCGCCTCCACGATGAGGTGGCGCCGCCCATTTTCGACCGACCTGCCCGCGGAAGCCTATAAAAATTCCAACTTTGTGGAGGCATGGAGGAAAGCAATTCCCACCGTTGAACCACCAAGCACTCCCTCGGCGTTCATGGCTACAAGGCCTGCAACTCCATCATCCATTCCCTCCAAGCTCACTGTCAATTTTGTCCTGCCTTACTCTTCTGAACTCTCCGGCAAAGAGGTATATATATGGATAAAAACTCATTTCCTTTTAAATTTTCAAATTGTTAGTTCCCGTTCCTCTTTTACATTGAAAGACAAATTAGTTAGTATTCGAATAACATTGAAATTGGAGGAAGAGAGAGGAATGAATACACATGATTTTGGTTTTTGATTTGCCTTTGCCTTTATGTAATTGCAGATACAGTAATTACATAAACAGCAATTGTAACATTTTTGAGTATAAATTTCACGCTCCATGGTTTCTACATATATATTAGGTCTATTTGCATGCAAAATTTAAGATATATGATTTTTAATCAAGTTAGATGACAGATACGTATGACATTTAGTGTGATCGATATTGATGATATGTTTTATCTGTAATTTTATATACATTTGAGTTATTGCTTTATAGGCTGATGACTGAATTTCATTGACATTCATGTCGTAATTTCAATGGCCAGTACCAAATATATATTTTTTTTCATTTAGTTTATAGTTTGTATGTCATAGAACTTGTACCTATTAAACTGATACTTCAATATTTTTCCTACTATCAGTTGTATAGTATGTAGGTCAAATTAATATCTTAATTTACATACATACTTATTCATTCTTCTGCACTTGAAACGGAAATAAGAAATAAGCACCCACTTAGAAGATCAAGTAGTTAATGGTTTAAAGGTGTCGCACTAAATTCAATTTTCCTTAGAAAAGCTTATAATGGTTGGAATATGAAGATCCTAAAATTCATCTGAGGACACTTGGAAAAGATAAGTTTTGGTTTCGTTACACAACTTTGAATTGATTCAAACATCACATTTGGTGAATTGGCTGTGCCGGAAATACAGGCCAGGAAATTTGCTGACTTACTGGGAAATTTGCTGACTTATTGAAATCTATCAGCTAAGATAAAGCACTATCACATATAGGTGAGATCGGAATCTTATCAATTGAGGCAAACAACTAAGGATCATGGAGTCGGATGTTTAATACACTGAGCATACTCCTCTTTTTTTTTTTCCAGCTGCGCAGTTGTTCATTGAATTGATTTTAGCAATAATTCTCCCCCCTTTCACTCTGTCCATTCTTTCACCAACAATAGCTTGCACTCGCCGACAAAATTTAGAGAAGCTTGGAGTATGCGTTCTGTTCCATAATCTAGTTAACTGCTTCTTTGGTCTCTCTATTAAACACATCTCACATCTAATTACACTTTTCCTCGATCATGAATATTTAATGCCTTTAAAGTGCAAGGTCATGGTATATTAATACTTGTCTGAAAGTGCATGCTTAGGTTGGTCATGCGTCAATTTCTCTTTCTTTCCATTTACTTTTTGTGTAAATAGGAAATTCCATGTTGTATTAGTTGAGGTTAGAGCTTGGTGGACAAAGTTATCTGGTACTTGTTATTGGTGGGAGAAGGTAGATATCTTGTGGAATTAGTCGAGGTGCGTGCCCAGACACCTAGGTCATAAAAAAAAAGTTGAGGTTAAATTCCTAGGGTGCATAGCAATACAAGCTTGCAATCATTATTTTTGTTAAAATCATCTTAGTATACATCATCCCAAAAAAAGAAGAAAGAAAAGCAACTAAAGCAAGAAGGGTAAAGGTTGTTGGCAATTATTTGTTTCTGGGTAAACAAACTGAGCATCTACATTTTCATTCGTATAACTTGGATTTGCCTTTTTGTCTTTTTGATTCCTTGGAGTATTTAACATTCTACAAATTTGGTGACTTATTCTACTTATTGTTATGCAATAAAGAATCACCAAATCAACCTCTAATTGTTAATTTCATTCATGACTTAAGAGGAGCTTCTCAACAGCATCTCTATCGTAGCTCTTGTATTGAACTCCAGAATAGTCCATTTGCTCAGAAATTTGGTGCCATGATTTACTTTCTTTGTTTTTAATTAGGCAGCTTTTTCTAGGGTGATCATTGTCACAGATTATTAGTTAACATATTGGAGGATTTGACTGTAGAACCCATTAAGTTTTAGGTTGCATACTGGAACCAACCTTAATCAGAGTAAAATTTGTGGTTCAACGTTTCAACGTTTGTCAAGTGATGTGAGAAGCCTTGTGTCAGATTTAATGTGTGCTTATGTGCCTATATACACATTATCTGCAAACTTATGAGTTCGAGCTTGGCAATTCATCTTTTTTGCATTATATTCCAGGTTGACATGGTTATAATCCCCGCAACTACGGGACAGATGGGTGTCTTGCCTGGGCATGTGGCAACTATTGCTGAGCTAAAGCCCGGTATCTTATCAGTTCATGAAGGCAACGACGTCTCAAAGTATTTTGTGAGTGGTGGGTTTGCATATGTTCATGCAAATTCTTTTGCAGATATAATTGCTGTTGAAGCTGTACCACTTGACCGCATCGATTCCAATTTGGTTCAAAAGGGCCTGACCGACTTTACACAGAAATTGAGCACTGCATCAACTGATGTAGAGAAAGCTGAAGCCCAGATTGGTGTTGATGTACATAGTGCGCTTAATGCTGCACTTACTGGTTAAACAGGTGGAGCTTTATATTTGTCCTTGTTCAGCATACTTCTCCTTCTTTGTGCCTGCTTGATTGTAGTCGCCACCCTTTTATATAAAGCTGCTTTCAACAATTTTACCTGGAAGAGGTATGTCGCTACCTGTTTTAACCCCTGCATCACTTGAATAAACATTCCTTAGATAAGATTTCCTTCCATATACATGGTTGGTTAATTGCCGTGTTTGCCTGTACTTCTAAACTGCATTTTTGAGAAATAGATTTATTCAAAAAGAAATTGTTCATTGCACGTTTCAGCTTGAGATATCTTTTTTGATTTGGTTCCCAGTTCTCTTGACATCATACTTGTGTTAATTCATCTTTGCTTAGACGAAAAAATGGGCTACTTCCTCACAGATTGAAGACCTTAATATCTTGAAAGATGTTTCTGAAACATTATATTTTTTAGGGAAAAGGGTCAAAAATACCCCTCAACTTTGTTTTATTGTTTGACTATATCCTTACCGTTAAAACAAAGTTATTTTTGCCCCTGCCGTCTACAAACTCATCACATTTACCCCTCAATTGGATGGAAACCCCCAAATCAACAAAAATAACCCGATTTACTTAAATTAACCAATTTTAACCCGACTCGACCCATCAAATGATACAACCCACCTATGTTCATCTTCATTTTAAACCTAATTTATCTGTCTCCCTATTTCCTACTTCCTACTGTTCATCTTCATCACTTCCTTGAGCTTCAAATCAAACATTCTTCTTTGCCTTCTTTTCCGT
>NW_006239167.1:759171-774616 GCF_000226075.1 Solanum tuberosum
TCTTTTCCGCAGCTCACGTCTCGGGCATCATTATGCCATTACAGGCATCTCTTCAATACCCCATTCTCTTCCTTAGAACCTGCCCTAAATCTGATACTTCCAGCAAAGTTAAATTCGAAATCTCATTAACTATCGCTGATACTCTCCCTGATGGAGCCAACTTTGATTCGTGAGCTGATGTTGTGAAATTTGAACTAATTAACGGTTTAGTAAAGCTGTAGAAATGGGTTTCAGAATTTTTTTGAATCTTGGACTGTGGAATTGTGAATGCACATAAGGTGTTAGATATGTGGAAATAGTTCTGGAACGATGATACAGAGAATTAGACATAAATTGATTGAAACATCTCATGATTATGACATAAAAGCTTCTGACTGAATTGCTTGGGCTTTGTAATGGTGCCGGAACAGTGATTACGGCGACGATGGGTTTAATCGTCTGGGAAGTAGGAAAGGTTTGGGGGAAGTTGAGGTTTTTAGGCTTACTTACTTGTATTTACTTAATCCCATTAGGTTATGAAAATGTTATTCATGTCTTTGAAAATGTATTTTCCTCCATTGTTTTTGCCTTGATCTCAAGATGAAGATGAACAAAGCGGGTCATCTATTAGATGGATCGGAATCGGGTTAAAATTGGTTAATTTAAGTAAATCAGGTTATTTTTGTTGATTTGGGGGTTTCCATCCAATTGAGGGGTAAATGTGATGAGTTTGTAGACGGCAGGGGCAAAAATAACTTCGTTTTAACGGTAAGGGTATAGTCAAACAATAAAACAAAGTTGAGGGGTATTTTTGACCCTTTTCCCTATTTTTTACTACTCCACTCCAATCTAACTGATTCATGAGGGCTTGAATTAGATAAAGATGTTCATCGACTCACATATCCTTGGGGCAGCAATTTCTCTCATAAATGAATTTTAGGCATCTAGTATTCCTACACTGACCTATAAACCATCCGATATATATGGGCTAAAATAAACGTTTAAAGGTGAAGACATAAGTATGGGTTTCCTTTATTTCATCTACGACTAAACATGAATCACGTATTGGCATTTTCACATGATTCACTAATGTTAACGAGTGAAATGTATCAAATAGCAATTAGGAGAAGGATTCGAACAGTTCTACACCTTTTTTGATATATATTTTCTATTCCTAAAGAATTAAGATATTCATGCAAATGTAATTTAACTCTCTACAGCTTTGATAGATAACTTGGATTGATAGTTCTGTTCATATTCAACCCAAATCACTCAATCAGTGAACTATTATTCAAGTACTAACTGTTCAAAAATAGCTGCTTTAAGCTAACCTTCTTGTCGTCTCATTTAGAAGCCTCCTTTATCAGTGAGCGCTCTTTTAGAAGCCTTTAGCTAGTCACTAACCACCCAAACTTGAACGAGTTGGGTAGATCATGTTTTCATGGACTACTTTTGCGACCTCTAAATGTGATGTGAAACAATTTCTAACTTGGAAAAAGGGAATATTGGATCAAGTCTTCAATTGGTAGGATGCCCTTTGTTCCATATAGCAGATTCTGAAGTAAGTAAGGGCCCTATTTTACTTTACCAGTCATTGAATCAATCTGATATTAGAGCATCAAAGTGCAATAAATATCTTTATTCAATTCCTTGTACATTGTTGTTCTACAACTCAAACTTGATTTTCTGTATTATTTCCCCAGCCATCAACTACTTGAGAACATAAACAATATTGTCATCTGAATTTAGAAAATCACCTGTCACTCTTGCAAAGTGCATAAAATAAAACATCTCAAATTCTCAGCTAAGACATCTAGAACTCTCACTGAAAAGGAAATATAACAGGATTGATCATAGTGTTGACAAAAATCATTCTGCCTCAAGTATGTAACTCCCAGCATACATCTTCAGTGCCTCCTAGATTTGCCTCTTCATCCTTTCTGTTTTCCTGCTAAGCAGCTCAAGCTGTTGCTGCTTTGAGCCTAGAACTGACTGCTTCCCATGATATGAGTTTCTCCATAAAGACAGATATGTAGTCAGGTCGGCGATTCTACAAGCAAAAGATGTGGTGCTACCATTAAGAGAGTTCAAATATGTCTCGGGGAAAGACTATACATCAAAGAAAGTATTTAAGTAGTTTCATCAGGCTAGGTTTACCTGAAAGTCCAGATAGTAGGCATGCTGCAGTATCAAACACAAAAGTAAAAGAGTAAGACTTTGGCTTCCTAAATCATTTCAACCATCCCCCTCCCGAAGGACGAGGGAAAAAAAAAAAACAAATTCAGACAGATTTATGACAAGTGAGTGTGTTCTGCTTACCTCCCAAACATCTATGGTGAGCAGCGGCTGCAATGAAAACCACAGTTGTGAGATTTCTATTACAGTATAAACTGCTATGTTATGTAAGATGAAATCCCATGAACAAAAGAAATAGAGCAGCATGTGTTTTACTCACTGTGTAACCCAAAACAAGAGGATTTTCAGCATTAGGAGTTTTCACCAGAGCAAGCTTTTTGTCTTCAGGTTTGTCTATGAGGTAATAAATGAATCACTTTTCAGTCATTTGGCTCAATTATAACAAAATGGTTGAACGGAACATGGATATATGCAGATCGGATAAAAAGGCAAAGAATTTCTCACATGCAAGCCAGGCCCAACCAGAGCCAAATTGTGTTGCTGCAGCTGCCTTAAATTCTTTAACAAACGTATCATAAGAACCAAAGTCTCTGTTGATTAGTTCTAATAATTCACCAGATGGCTCTCCTCCTCCGTTGGGCTTCATAGATTCCCAGAAGAACTGATGATTCCAGGCCTGTAATGCAAAAGAAGATATAAAAGGACTCGACATTATACAGAACAAAATAGCTAAAAGTGTTAGTTTACCTGAGCAGCATTGTTGAATGCTGGAAGGGGAGAACCATTGTTATAGGTAATGAGTAATATGTCTTTTAGTGTCTTTCCATGTAGTTCTGTTCCATCTATTTGCTTGTTTAAGTTGTCAACATATGCCCTGTGATGCTTCCCCCAGTGGATTTCCAATGTTCTACTACTCATATGAGGCTCCAAAGCATCCTATGTCATATTCAAAGGTCCATGAGAAATTAACACAGAAACTGGCATAATAGGGAGGAAGGGGAATAAATTGCAAAATTTGCCGTCTTTTTTACAAATTAGTCAGCTATAAGCACTGCACCAAAAATGATCTTTACTAGTAAGAATTACATTCTATCACTCTTTGTAAATGTCGCTAAAACCTATAGCAATATTGAATTTAATAACAATTAATTAATGTCAATAAAGGCTTTAACATTTTTTATTAATGTGCATATTTATTGTCGCTAAAACCTTGTTTCAAGCCAAAGAATTTGTTGAACAAGGAAAATAGGCTTCTTACCTTGTTTGAAAAGAGTGAAATATGAGATATAATATCTCAAATGGTCACTCAACTAATGATTTTTTTTAACAGAAAGTCACTCAACTATTTCTTATAACCTCAAAGACCAAAGTCACTCAACTAACAATTCTTCTTATGGAAAATCACTCAACTTTCTTTTATAACCTCAAAATCACTTAACTATAAATATTTTACTTACAAAGTCACTCAATCTATTTGATTAATTTTTTAAAAATAAAATTTGTTGACATGAAATTTTTATTTAAAACCAAAATTGTAAAAAATAAAAAGATACCTATTTTTCCCTTCTAAATAATTCTCTCGTCCTAAACTCTTTATGCTCTACCTGCTTTACAATTCCTAATGTTATTTTTTACGGTTCTTCTCACATATTTTAATAGTTAATATAAAATCCAATCAACATTTCTAAAAATCTTCTTTTAAAATAATAGAGATAAATTATACTATTATTTTTGGTCACAAATTTTCGTACTCCAGCATAGGTGATCAAACTTATTGAATCAACTTGCCAAAGATTCTTATGGACTGATGGAGTAGAAATCAATGATTCTCTCTTGCTTTGTCATGGCAACCCTATTGCTTTCTCTAGGCGTCTAATTATCCTGGACTTTTTTCAAGCGGCTACAAGTTTTATACATTTTTGTTTTAATTTTTTTTAGTATTATAAATTATTCGAGAGTCAAATAATTTAAGTTTGATTGGGAATATACGCATGAAATGTTCAAATTTTTTGAAATGAAATTTATATATTTGTAAACTACATAAAAAAATAAAATACTATAAGTCACAATAATTAACAATTCAAAATATTTAAAATATATATGAAAATTTTACGGTTAAAGCTAAGATAGAGATGTTTGAATCTCAAAATAAAAAAGTGCCACATAAATTGAGACGGAAAGAGTAATAATTAATAATTAAAAATATTTAGAAGACATACTAAAAATTTGATTGACTTTTTGAAATTTTATTGATGTCCACGTATAAAATGAGACAGAGGAAATAACAATAGAAATAGAATCAAGAAGAATTTATTATGACAAGTAAATTTGATTCAATCATTATAAATCTTACACCATTCAAATATGATATACATTATAATTAGGGGTGTTCACGGGTTGGTTTGGATCGGTTATTGGTCAAAACCAAACCAACTTAATCGGTTTTAAAATTATCAAAACCAAACCAAACCAAATATAATATACATTTATCGGTTTGGTGATTATCGGTTTCGGTTTGGTTTCGTTCGGTTATTCGGTTATTAACCATACACAAAAATAAAAGAAACAATTCATTTAAAATGTGAAAAAAGTGACAACAATCCATTCAAAACGAAAAATAGTTAGAATGACTTAAATTACTGAACTTTCGATCACTAAATTTACTATCAATAAAGCTTTAAAATTCACTATATTGGCCTAGAAGGAAGAGACAATAACATTTTCAGTCCCACAAAGAATTGTCATAGACACTCATATACATGAAATCAATAAGATAAATGTTTCATCTTGGGCATTTTTGCTTTCAATAAGTAAATTATAAAGAAATTTTAATGAAAATATGTATAAGATCTTTAAAATTGTTTATAAAAACAATATATTAAGTATGTATATTAATAAAATATATGTATATAATTCATCGGTTCGGTTCGGTTATTTCTTCGGTTTTTTTCGAATAAAACCATAACCAA
This sequence comes from Solanum tuberosum, assembly GCF_000226075.1. Lineage (NCBI taxonomy): Eukaryota > Viridiplantae > Streptophyta > Magnoliopsida > Solanales > Solanaceae > Solanum > Solanum tuberosum. The sequence continues at coordinate 764,256 of NW_006239167.1, forward strand.
ACCAAATACTATCGATTTTCAAAAATCTAAAACCAAACCAAACCAAACCCAAATAAAATCGATTTTATTTTATCGGTTTGGTTTGATTTTTTGGTTTGGATCGGTTTTTATCCAAACCGTGAACACCCCTAATTATAATTGAGTCAAGAAAGGAATGCTAGCAAAATCCTTGGAGCAAATATTTTGTGCAATCAATTGAGGAGAGAATTCATCAAAGAATAAAGATATTACTTCAAATAGAAGATTCATCGATTCATGACAAATGAAGCAAACAAGCAAATTATGGAACTTGTTCAAACTTGCAATACTAATAGTGAAACCATTTGATAGGGAAGTTCCATGCTGGATAGGCCAAGTAATAAACTGGCATCATTTAGGCTACAACCAAAATCATCTTCCTTTCAAGGATCTTAAATTCCAAAAATTGATCTCAAATGGATAGAGTCGAACATTTTACATCACAGATATACTTCTAATTCCTAAAAAAATTTAGAAGGTTAGATATATCATAAATAAATATATCTGCGCAACGCACATGTACATATATTAGTCCACTTAATATGTACAAAAGCTACAATATTTTTAGAATTCAGAACACATAAACTCAAAATCGTAGCTCTATATAAACCGTTGGAAACAAAAAGGAGGATTATTTTGTAAAACATACCATGGGATAAGGAGGAGGTTGGAGTTCAATCTTAGCATGAAATCCTGCAGCCTCCATTATCACTTCTAACTTGTGTTTAGTTTACTCAAAGTATGAGAAATAACCAAAACAATGGACTTCTCTAGACTAGTTGATTGCCTTTTATGCTATTTCATTGTGGTACTACAAGTTTGTAGTACACACTCTATTCTATGCAGTACACTTTAACCAACCCTATTAATTAAACAATACTCTTTTTTTTTTAAAACAAAATTTTGTGAGAATAGTGTATTAATGATAATATAAATATTCTTTTTCACTATCCATTGTTTATGTGATCTGTTCTTTGATCATCACCAACTAGAAAAGCTACCTCAGGGAAAAAGAAAAAGGAACTGGCTCAGTTTTGCTGTTAAAAAAATGTGGAACATGTTATAGTCTATTCTGATCCTCTTTGTCTATTTACTGAATCTTTCTTTACCTGTTCAGTGTTGAGAACATTGCATCTAGTAGAAAGTTCCTTATTTCTACTCCCTCTGTCCCAATTTATATGACTTACTTTCCTTTTTAGTCAGTCCCAAAAAGAATGACACATTTCTATTTTAAGTAACAATTTGCCTATAAAATGTCTTTTTTACCCTTAATGAAATGATTTACAACCACACAAATTTCTATCATTCATTTTGGACCACAAGTTTTAAAAGTCTTTCCATTTTTCTTAAAGTTTGTGCCAAATCAAAGTACATCACATAAAATGGGACGGAGGGAGTAGTATATAAGAAATATATATGTTAAAAACAAATAGTGGTTTCTTGGTCATATAATTGTTTTGAAGAACTCATTATCAATATATATATACATATCACAAACGAATATAGTTATGTGATTATACAATTGCTATCAGGTCCATTTACATTGAATAACATTTTCTGTAAATTATTTTTTTGTCAAACCATAAAAGTGAATGAATGGATATGGTTTATCTTCTCAAAATTAGAAGTGAAATAGTATTATTTTCTTAGAAAAAGGGTAAAAAATGTCTTTAAGCTATGTGAAACGAATAAAAATATCCTTTATTTATATTTTGGTCTAAAAATATCCCTACCTTCAATACTTTGATTCAAAAAATTGTTACTTAATGAATCAAAAATGTCTTTTTTCCAATTAAATATATTATTTATTTTATTTTTTTAAACACTTTCTTTTCCTAATATTATTTTTTTATTACCAAATATTTATCCTATTTTAATTTGGAGAAAAATGAAAGTATAAAAATCTTGTTTTATTATAATTATTTTTATTGTTATCTAGATGAAAATTAATGATGAGTGTAACTATGATCTTATATATATGATCTGTTAAAAGAGTACATCAAGTTATTTTATTTAAATTGATAAAGTGATTTTTAGAAGTAATATTCATTAAAAAATTATTTACTACATTTTTATTAGTTAAAATGAATTTAAAAGAAAAAAAAGCAAGAATAAGGTTTCTTAAAAGTAATATTCTTATAAGGAACAAAATGTGTTTTAAAAAAAAATATTTATTAAAAAAAAGATATTTTGGTTCATTTAGTAACAATAGTACATTTCTAGACCAAACTATTAAAAATAAGGATATTTTTGGACCAAATATTAACAACAAAAGACATTTTAAAACCAAATATAAACCAATGACATTTTGTTCATTTCATATAATCCCATGGATGCTTCCAGGAACGGAAGAGACACGGGCAACGGATAATTTTTTAAGCTTGTGGCCTGCATGATCTCACTGCACACGATAGGAACATCATTGAAAATGATATTCATGTTTTGTATTACTCCCTTCGTCTCAAATTATTTGATATTTTAGAAATTCAGAATAAAATCATTTTGAGCAGGCGTTTACATATTCACATAATTCACTAATGTTCTGATATTATTAGAGAATCAAAGTGCAATAATTTTCTTTATTCATATGTCCTTGTACATTGTTATTCCACAACTCAAACTTGATTTTCTGCATCAACTACTTAAGAACATAAAGAACATGAACATAACAAAAATCATTCTCCCTCAAAAGTGTACATTATATTTGCCTCTTCATCCTTTCGGTTTTCTCGCTAAGCAGGTCAAGGCGCTGTTGCTGCTTTAAGCCTAGAATTGACTGCTTCCCATGACACCAGCTTCTCCATAAAGATAGATATGTAGTCAGGTCGCCGATTCTACAAGCAAAAGATAGTTAAGAGACTTTGAATATATGTCTCGACGAAACATTTTATACATCAAAGAAAGTATTTAAGTAGTTTCATCAGGTTAGGCTTACCTGAAAGTCCAGATAGTAGGCATGCTGCAGTATCAAACACAAAAAGTAAAAGAATAAGACTTGGCTTCCTAAATCATTTTTGTTCCGAAAGAAGAGAGGAAAAAAAGACAACAAATTTTAGACAGATTTATGACAAGTGAGTGTGTTCTGCTTACCTCCCAAACGTCGATGGTGAGGAGTGGCTGCAACGAAAACCACAGTTGTGAGATTTCTATTACGATATAAACTGCTATGCTATGTAAGATGAAATCCCATGAATAAAAGAAATAGAGAAGCATGCGTTTTTACTCACTGTGTAACCCAAAACAAGAGGATTTTCAGCATTAGGAGTTTTCACCAAAGCAAGCTTTTTGTCTTCAGGTTTGTCTACGAAGTAACGAATGAATAACTTTTCAGTCATTTTGCTCAATTATAACAAAATGGTTGAACAGAACAATGCAAAGAATTTCTCACATGCAAGCCAGGCCCAACCGGAGCCAAATTGTGTTGCTGCAGCTGCCTTAAATTCTTTAACAAATGTATCATAGGAACCAAAGTCTCTGTTTATTAGTTCTAATAATTCACCAGATGGCTCTCCTCCTCCGTTGGGCTTCATAGATTCCCAGAAGAACTGATGATTCCAGGCCTGTAATGCGAAAGAAGATATAAAAGGACTCTGCATTACACAGAACAAAATAGCGAAAAGTGTTAGTTTACCTGAGCAGCATTGTTGAATGCTGGAAGGGGAGCACCTTTGTTATATGTAACAAGTATTATATCTTCTAGTGTCTTTCCATCTAATTCTGTTCCTTCTATTTGCTTGTTTAAGTTGTCGACATACGCCCTGTGATGCTTCCCCCAGTGGAATTCAAATGTTCTACTACTCATATGAGGCTCCAAAGCATCCTATAACATATTCAAAGTTCAAATCAAATAAAGAAAAAAAGAGTCCGAGGGAGAGAAAGGGAGCTATGGGGAGTTGACATTAGATTAATTAATTTGCAGAATTTTCCATCCATCTACAAATCATATACTAGTAATTAACAATGACATGATTATTTCAAGACAAAAAACTAATTATAACAACAACAACTACTACGACTATGCTTCAACTTTCAATCCCTAGCTATTCAAGAGTCAATTATTATATCAATTTTTTTGTATCCAATTTTCATTCAACTATTCAAACAATTGAGTCCTAACTCAGGCCTCAGCAGCATCAAAAAACACCAGGTGATTCTTTTCATCTATCCTATCATTGCTGGACAGAGTTACCTGCTAGCTATTGCCTGTGGGAGGTCCCGTAAAATTAGTAGAGGTAGGCGAAAACAGACCCAGACACGTCATTCAAAAAATACATATAAAAATTACCATTGGATAAGGAGGAGAGTTGAGGTCAAATTTAGCTGTTATTGTAGCAGAGTCGGATTTTCTTCCAAACTGTTTCTGCAACTAATACATAAATATCAGAAGTCAGAAGAAAGCTACAACAGATAGTGATACCTAATTTAGTACATAAAAATTAAAAAAAGAAGGCAGAAAATACCTTTTGGGTTCTCCATTGTAAGCTCTTAGATGATCCATTAAGTCCTGTAATATTATTCAAACAAGGTAATTTTGTGTCCCAAAATGAAAAAAAAAGAAAACTAGTACTGTACTAGTAGAAAGAAAGAGAAAAAAAGTAGAGTAGAAAGTTAACCTTGAGGAGGAAGGAAAGCAGATGTGAGTGAATTAGCAGAGGCAGTGGCGGCCATGAGTTGTGATTTGTGTAAAAAGGTTACAGAAAGTTGGAGAAATAAGCAGAGTGTGGAGTTTTCTAGACTAGCATTGCATTGCCCTTTTGTTGATGTAATTGCTGGCTGTTGTTTACATTGTGACTGCGACTGCTATTTCATTCTGGTACTACCAAGTGTGTAGTACACACTCTACTCTATGTACTCTATGTAGTACACTTTAACCAATTCTATTAGGGATAGAGAATACGCGAGAGTTAATCAATTTTCTTTTATATAAAATATTTGAAGTTGTAATTATACCGGGCCAATTTAAATAATCAAGTATAGATTAACATTTTCTTTTAATTTTTGAAACCCCTAAATATTCATGAATAGCTATGGTTTTCCTTCTTAAAATTATAGCAAGTGAAATAAAATTATAGTTTATTTTGTTAATTAAGGACAAGTGTACTAAACAAATAAGTAATCGAGTGGATATATGCTTTTCAGAAACTGAAGAGGCACAAGCTATGGTCCCTGTATAATTTTTTAAGCTTGTGGCCTGCGCGATCTCACTGCATACCACAAGAACAACAATCCAACATTGAAAATAACATGGTAATTTCTATAAATTATTATTTCAAATTATTTATTGTTTTAGAAATTCAGAATAAAAATAATTTTTCTTTTTCATTTTTTTATATCTTGTAATTATTTTGAAGACAATAAAACACTCTCATAAGATGGCAATATATGGACCGTGATTATGTTCCAACTCAACTTTCGTCATATGATACCTTTCCATTAATTGACGGTTAACAATAATAAGCTTGACACCTTATTTGAGTTTAATAAATATTTTAACTTGATATTTTCGTTGATCATCCCTGCGAATCCACTCCATGAATTTGGTGGACTCACATGGATGATTTCGTATGTTAAAGCACCAGTGACGGAGCCATGATTTACATTGAGGGGTGTCAAAATACAAAGCAGTAAGTACACATAAAAATAAACAAAATAAATTTTACTAATGAAAGCAAAAAATAATCACATTATCACAATCGTTTGGCGACGCCCAACGAAGAGTCACAGGGAAGGCAGCGACTCAGCAGCGAACAAAAATGATTTTTTTGGGCTCTTCCTCTTCAAACCCTTTAATTTTGAAATTAGGGATTTGTTTAATCCCTAAAGTATAATTTTTCTTTTTAAAAATAAAATATTAAAGTCAATCGCTTAAAAATTGGTGGAAAAAAAACGCTTCAGTTTTCTAAAATTTAAAGACAAAAGACCCTTCTTGAAGTCTTAATTTTAATTAAAAAAAACGCTAAAAAAATAAAAAAACCCCAGCCAGGTTCGAACACCTGACGTTGAGGCCAAAGATTAAGGAGAAATTATGCAGCTCCTCAACCACTGAGCTAACTCTTCATCTTGTGTTAAAGAATGTCAACTAAAATATAAATAGGAATAAAATCAAAATTTAACCCCTAATTTTCCGACTAAGGGGTGTCAAGCGGCAAGGGTAGCTCCGCCCATGTAGTAGTTAGAAACTAGATATAACATAACTTAAATTATTTTGGTTACCGTTTAATATTGAACTATTCAGTGTAGTGGTTAGAAACTAGATATACATACATGCCAAGACAATTACTGTCATGTGTTACATGCATGTATAATTATCTCAACAACAACTATAAAATTGTTACAAATATATTATACTTTTAACAATTTAATTTATTTGAAAGCATCAACATATAAGGTCATTGATAAACTCGAGAGACAAAATTAATTAATGGGAAACAAAACTACATTTTTTCCAAAGATTGTCACTATTTATCCAGACCGCAGTTTTGTTCACTCCCTTCATCTCAGGACTATCAATAGTAGACTCAATGATAGTGTGATGGCATTTCTTCCCCAATGTCAAAAGTTGGCCACAACACTCGTCCACATCGGTGTACTTACCATTATCGAAGATCTTGTTGAATATAATCACCCCACAATCATCTGAGATATTTTGCAAACATTCCTTCACTTCTACGTGAAATTCAGGGTGTGACTCAGGTGATAATGTTGGTTTATAGTCAGGATTTGAATATAGTGGAGAATTAAGTAAATCTTTAGCATAGTCGTTGATATCGTCATATATGTCTAAACTATATGAGTCATCGATGGCTAGCCCTATTGGTGTCACAATAAGAAAAAACAAGGGAATTAATGCAACAATTGCAAGAACATCATCTACAAGTCTTATCAATCGTGTCATATTGATGTCTTTGAGAAATATTGGGATGGAATTGAGATGAAATGGTTAATTAATTTGTGAGTACATTTAATAAACAAGGAGTGGAAGGATATAAAAAAAAATAGTAACGTCAAAGTTGGTAATTTTTTAAGACTAAATGTCTCATTAATTAATTTTCACATTATTTCCCTTCACTCTTTAAATGAATTTAGACATCTTTTAGAAATAATGTAAAATAATAAAGGCTAGCTATGTTCATCTGTTTTAGGCTATAGCATAAGTTTGACGGTTTTGAACTCTAGCTATAATTAAAATGAACTGCAATAAATAAACTAAACAAAGCTATATATAAATAACGGAAAGGATAAAAAAAATATTCTCAAACTAATTCAAAATAGCTCATATATTTTTTTTTATATTTTTTTTTGATATTAAAAATATCTTTTTCGTCTATTTTTTGGACTATAAATAACTAACTAATGTCCACATAAACTATTTAGATCGCTGACATCACAGTCCAATACGGCAAAAAAGGGAACACAATTGCCCTCGAACATTACATTTTCCTAAAGGGAAAAAGGACAGATGTACCCTCGAACTTTCAGAAATGGTATACAAATACCCTTCGTTATACTTTGAGGTTATATATACCCTTACCGTCATATTTTTGGATCATGTATATCCTTACACTAAACGGAGAGACACGTGGCGACATCTTAAAAATTTACCCTATTTTATTTTGTTTTAACTTTCACCTACAAAACTAAAAACCCACTCAACTATCTATTTACCTGACCCGAATTAAAAATCCCGACCCAAAACATCTGTGGAGTACATTTCTGAAGCAAATCCCTCATTCCCGTCATCATCTCTTCTCCATTCTCAATAATCAAGATCTCATCCATGATGGAAAATTCATTTGCTAGAGAAACCCATTTACACTATCTATCAAATTTATTTTCAAATTTACACTATATAAGCTGAAAATATAAAACCTTTACACATAAACATGTCACAAAAACTCTTTATCAATCAATCACCACATATCAAAATTAAAGCCTCAATACTACAACACATAAGAAAATTTCAACAAGATTTAGAGCTCAAATCAGATGTCATACTAAGAAACTCATTACACAATTGGAAGAAAAAAAAAAGGAAATGAAGAAATGACCAGAAGCCATCGGAAAGCACTTTGAAACACTCATCCCCTTTCTCTTTCCTACAAATTTAACAAACTCTTCCACTTCATCTTAAGCATATTATTGCTACTGAACTACAGAAGCCCTAAAATATGAGGTTTACTAAATAGAAGTAGAGGTGTACGTCATAGATGTTTTAGATGGGCTTTTCGATTTTGTCGTCCCACTCTCGAATTATTTGTGTGTGCTTACAATGTGTATTTGTAGAAGAAGAGGATGAGTATGTAATGAATTGAATAAGCACTTGAGCAAGCGGATCTGAAGTTGGAAACTAGAAGAAATGATATTTTTTGTTTGGAAGAAGAAGAGGAAACTGAAGTTTAGTATTGATTAGATGATGATGTTCTTCATACTAATTATGTCGCTGTCACTAGCAGTAGAGGGGCCATAGAATTGATCGAGAATTTGGGAGATTTTGATTTGGGTATATTATTAGGATGTTAGTAAGTGGGTGGGTATAGAATATTTGGGCGGGTTTTTCATTAATCCGGGTGGGTTCTTTATTTTTGGGTTAAAATCGGGTAGAGGCATAGGATGATGCCACGCGTCCATCCGTTAGTGTGAAGGATATAAGTGCTCCACTTTTTGGACGGCAGGGGCTCTAATGTCTCAATAGTATAACGAAGGGTATTCGTATACCATTTTTGAAAGTTCGGGGGCTATATTTGTCCTTTTTCCCTTTCCTAAAAGATGACCAGAGTGCAACTTCCCTCACTCCATTTACACACTAAAATATATCTCTAATACGTTTTTTACATCTGTCCACTTACTATTTACTACTATTCACTACTATTCATCAATAGTTCCTATTTTATCATATTAAGACTTATTTACACCTAACTTTTACACTTGTCTAATATGCACATGCTTACTACTATTTACTTTACGACTTATATACTACATTTTATGACACATTACTTAGTACAATACACATTTTTATGACATTTTACATATCTCTTTACACTTTTTCAAAATATCTATCTTCTTTTTTGTTTTCTTCTTATCTTTGTCTTCCGTCTTCTTGACTCCTTCTTCTTATCTTCTTAGATTATTCCAGCTGGACGTCTGAGATTATATTATCTTCTCCGTTGCATTTCGAACATATGTGGTCAGGGCATTTGTGACCAATTAGCTTGCAATATCTCGTTAATAACTCTGCCGAAATGGTATCAGAGCTATGGATAATGAGAAACTAAGGAAGAAACATACTAGTAGTTTGATATCAGAGCTATGGATAATGAGATGGTATCAGAGCTATGAAATATCAGAAAATGAAATGAATAACGATATATAAATAGAATCAGATAATGAATTTTATAATATAACAAATGACTGAAACAGATATACAAATAATAAATAAAGAAAAACATCAAGACGAAGAATCTTCAGAACAAAAAATAATATTTGATAATAATATATTTGAACAAATAAAAGGAAAAGAACTAGACCTAAGCATAGCAAAAATATTCGAAATACCAACAATAAGAAACTGGTTTAAACGACAAAAAGAAGAATATTATGTAGTAAGTCAAAGAGAACATATCATAGATTGCAAATACACTAAAGGTAAGGCCAAAATACCAATAATAAATAAACGAATAATAAATAAAGAAATACAAGATATTAAGGCTAAAAATCCAATTAAATATGTACATTTAGGAGGAACAGAAATACTAATAAAAGCATGTTTTAGAGAAGGAATAGATACACCCATAGAAATATACTTAGCGGATGATAGAATCATACAACCCATAGAAAAAAGTATAATAAGTGCAGTAAAAGGTAACCTCATATACCAAAAATTCAAATTTATAATAAGTGCTAACTACTCAGTAGCAATAAATGACAGAAATATAGATAAATCATTAGTATTATATTGGAAAATGTCAGGAATAGAACTAGCCCCGGGAAGTAAAATATTTACAGCTAGATGTAAAAACTTATATGTTTTAACAACAAAACATAAAATAACAGCAAAAAATAAAATAAATAAAATAAAAATAGAAGATCCTTTTGAAAGAATAGTCACAGTCATAGATAAAAATGATTATAGTTATAATGACATTGATATAGAAGAAGACTTAGAAATAGTAAAAGAAAGATTAAGCACATCAAAAAGAATAAACAGTGAAATACCACAAATATCATCAAAAATGAGTACCTCAAGAAGAATAGATAAAACTCCACAAAAATCAATAGAAGATGATATAAAACCACATCATTATTAAATAACAGGAATAATGAAACAACGAAAATATTTAATATTA
>NW_006239167.1:776566-776661 GCF_000226075.1 Solanum tuberosum
CAGCTATTCGAAAAACCATTTACCCAAAGGACACCTAAATATATGACCCTAGAACCACAAACATCTACATACGCAGATAGTTTGCAAAATCAAAG
>NW_006239167.1:776719-778593 GCF_000226075.1 Solanum tuberosum
AAAAAACTGAGATACCCAGTTTTTATGCCAATAAGAGAATAATTGGTATATCAACTATTATACAAGAACTAGCAAATAATTATTTAAACGGAAACACAATATGGAGCTACTATGCAAGAGATCAGTTAATGATTTATTCCAATTCAAGGGAGCTAAGGAAAGCAGATATGGATGAAGTCCAGAGATGGATTTTATCATTACTTAAGCCAGAAGAACGACCTACGACACGAGCACTAAAAGTAGGATTTATTTCGGCAGAATTATTAACCAGGTATTGCAAGCTAATTGGTCACAAATACCCTGACCACATATGTTCGAAATGCAACGGAGAAGATAATATAATCCCAGACGTCCAGCTGGAATAATCTAAGAAGATAAGAAGAAGGAGTCAAGAAGATGGAAGACAAAGATAAGAAGAAAACAAAAAAGAAGATAGATATTTTGAAAAACGGTAAAGAGATATGTAAAAAGTCATTTGTAGTAAGTAATGTGTCATAAAATGTAGTATATAAGTCGTAAAGTAAATAGTAGTAAGCATGTGCATGGTAGACAAGTGTAAAAGTTAGGTGTAAATAAGTCTTAATAGGATAAAATAGGAACTATTCATGAATAGTAGTGAATAGTAGTAAATAGTAAGTGAACAAATGTAAAAAACGTATTAGAGTATGTATGTCTATATAAAGAGTCGGTTGTAAATGTTGTAAGGCAGACATTGTCTAACATAATAAAAACTTTTTTGTAAAAACTCTCTCTCAAGATACTAAATACTTTAAAGTTAATGGAGAAATCTGAAATCCAATCAAATATTTCAGATAGCATGGCTAAGCAAGAAGCAAAGGTATATTGTTCAAAAAATATGTGGAACTAATTTCATATATTCCTGAATATCATATATATGATTGAATAAATTTATGTTAGTTATTATGTATTAGAATTATTTGAGATTTATACGATTGAATAAATTTATGTTAGTTATTATGTATTAGAATTATTTGAATCATGATTTCTAGTTTATTAGCACACTGGAAACAGGGAGAAAACTTCTATACTATGCCATCCTAATGTTGAAACCGGTAGGCGAGGAAAGCCGTTTAGGGGAGTAAACAAAGTTGAGGCGCTGATAAGAAGGAAGTATCCGCTAAAGTCCGATGCTAGTAGTGACAGGAAAACATGATAAAGATAATCTAGTTCATAATGATCTAATATGAATTTAATCAATTATGAATATGATAGGAAGGAATAGTTGAAAATGAAAACTGCATAAACAACGGACATGACTACATATATGCATGACGAAATGATAAAAAGCTATGAAACTTTAATCTTATATATACTTAACGGTATAGAGATAATTGAATTAAGAAAGATCATATGGGAAAAAATATTTGATGACTACGAATTAGAAGATATATTAAATCAATAATGGTATGAAATAGATTTACAAGACCTATATTTTAATAATGAAAGAATAGAATGGTACGATTTAGAAATAAATTCAGATTAAAATGAATTACAAATACTTACAATATTGGATAGAAGCTATGGAAGATATAAAACTATTAGAATAATTAATGGAAGAAAATTTATATATGTACCAAAGAACTCAAGATATGTTATATCTAGAATATATCATAAATAATATTAAAGAAATATTCAGACTAAAACAACTATCGGAAGAATATTACAATAAATAATATTACATTGTACCATGAATTCCGCAAGATTAAGACACTTAACAAAAGAATATAATAATAAAACCTTTAAAATAAAATACTCACCTACCACACTATCACCTACCAAACTACCACTTCCATGAATTCACCAACTACCAGTTCCACTACGAAAAATGGTATCTACCTGGTGCGTTTTTATAT
>NW_006239167.1:781767-785715 GCF_000226075.1 Solanum tuberosum
TTTATCATGTTTTCCTGTCACTACTAGCATCGTACTTTAGCGGATACTTCCTTCTTATCAGCGCCTCAACTTTGTTTACTCCCCTAAACGGCTTTCCTCGCCTACCGATTTCAACATTAGGATGGCATAGTATAGAAGTTTTCTCCCTGTTTCCAGTGTGCTAATAAAGTATAAATCATGATTCAAATAATTCTATTACATAATAACTAACATAAATTTATTCAATCATATATATGATATTCAGGAATATATGAAATTAGTTTCACATATTTTTTGAGATAAAAGCAGGTGATTACCCGTGCCAGCACGAGCCCAATTTTCTGAAAACAAATTCTATTTTTATTTTATTTTGATGCAATTCGGAGAAAATAATTTGATACATATTAACTTTAGACCAGATGATCATCGTATGCTAATTACTGTATATTATGAACATGAAATTTTAAGAAAATATCTTCACATGAATGTTTTATGCTTGGAACATCTTTACATCCACTCAATACAAGGGTAAAAAAATAAATAAAACGTTGTGTTGCACTGATGACCAATGTTTTCTTCACGATGAACATGTAGCTAACACCCCTTTTTTTTTAACATTTGCCAAAAATAAATAAATTCAAACATAGAAAGTCAAAGGTAAAATTGACAAACAAATAAGAGATCGTGAAACAGTTACAAGTTAGAATGTGATTATGAAACATGAAATAAAGTTGAAAGTATATCATTCGAAGTTCAACTCACCTTATTTTGTGGTAGAGATTTTCCAGTTTCTTTTAAGAGCCTTGTCTCTTTCACCATTGACATTCAGTGATCCGATTAGAGCATCAAGTTGTTACAAGAAAGCACTGCTAAAAAACTGCCAAAAAATGACGGACAGAAAAGCGACGGACTGCGTCGCTTTTTTACGACGCCATTTGCCACACTGTCCGTCGCTTTTTAATAAAAATAATTATTTTTAAAATTATTTTACAAAAAGCGACGGACGGCATCTCTTAGTCCGTCGCTTTTTTTTCGCGGATTTTTGCGCTATATATATAATTAATAATTATTTATTTAATATATATAGAGACGCCTTCCATCGCTTTTTAATAAAAATAATTATTTATAAATTAAATAATAACCATGTTGTCCGTCGTTTTTAATTTATTTTATTTTATTAATTAGTTTTTTTAAAAAGCGACGGATGACATCTCTTTGTCCGTCGCTCTTTGGTCAAAATATCTAGTCAAACATTTTAAAAAAGCGACGGACAGTGTCTCTTAGTCCGTCGCTTTTTAGTCAAAATTTTGGTCAAATATTTTAAAAAAAGTGACGCACAAAGAGACGCTGTCTGTCGCTTTTTTAAAATTATATTGAACCAAAAAGTGGGTTTTTCCCCCCATTTTCCCATCTCTCTTTCTCTCTCTTCTCTCTTCTCTCCCTTCTCTCTAAAAACAAACTGTTGCGCTGCCACTGCCCCACGCCACCCCACGCTGCCGTCGTCCTTCTCTCCTTGAGCATTAGTCCCATCGCTGCCTTGCCCCGTGGGCGCCGCCACCCGTCGTCCCCACTGCCTCTTTTCCTTAGCTTGTTAAGGTTAGGGTTTAATTTTAGTTTTTTTCAATTCTAGTAATATTTGATTTGTTATAAATTAGTATTGTTTTAGTTTGATGAATTGTGTTATTCTATTGTTAATTTGTATATTTGATTATTGTTAGTTAGGTAGAGAATTAGAGATTTTTTATTTTAGGGTTTTCTGCTAAATTGTTTTTAAAAAAAAATATGATTGTGAATTGGGTATTAGAAGATAGAATTAACAAATAATTAGAAGTTAGAAGTCAGATTAGTTGCATTTTCCAACTTTGAAATTCTTGAATTTAATATGTTTGACGGTTGAAGTTAGAAAAACATTCAATTTTATATGAAAGTTAGATTACTTTGAAGTTAGAAAAATATTGGATAGTATATGAAAGTTGAAATTAGATTAATTGAATTTTCCAACTTAGAAGTTCTTGAATTTAGTAAGTTTGAAAGTTGAAGTTAGAAAAATTGGGGATTTTTAAATATGATTGTAAATTAAGTATTAGAAGTTAGAACTAACAAATAATTAGAAGCTAGCTAGAAGTTAGAGATTAGTTGAATTTTTCAATTTGTCATTGTATTAGTGCTTATATGTATTATATTGTTGTTGAAAATTGGGTTACTTGAATTATATTCTTGAACTTAGAAATTCTTGAACTTGGAAATTCTTGAACTTAGGAATTCTAGAAATTAGATATGAACTTGAATTATTGTAGGATTTTAGAACTTTAATTAGGTTGTGAACTTTAGAAATCTTGAATTATTGTAGGATTTTAAACTTTATGTTGTGAACTTTTAGAAATCTTGAATTATTGTAGGATTTTAAACTTTATGTTGTGAACTTTTAGAAATCTTGAATTATTGTGGGATTTTAGAACTTTAAGTTGTGCACTTTAGAAATCTTGAATTATTGTAGGATTTTAAACTTTATGTTGTGAACTTTTAGAAATCTTGATTTTATAGAATTTATGAACTAATTATTAGGTTGAACTTTAGAAATCTTGAATTATTGTAGGATTTTAAACTTTATGTTGTGAACTTTAGAAATCTTGAATTATTGTAGAATTTTAGAACTTTAAGTTGTGAACTTTAGAAGTCTTGAATTATTGTAGGATTTTAGAACTTTAAGTTGTGAACTTTAGAAGTCTTGAATTATTGTAGGATTTTAAACTTTACGTTGTGAACTTTTAGAAATCTTGAATTATTGTAGGATTTTAAACTTTATGTTGTGAACTTTAGAAATCTTGATTTTATAGAATTTATGAACTAATTATTAGGTTGAACTTTAGAAATCTTGATAAAATATAGTCTTTATGAACTATTTGTAATTTTGAAACGAATTTTGAAAGTACTTTATAAGTCTTTAAATCACTAATTTTGAATGTTAATTTAAGTTTGTTGTTTTATATTTTGTGTAGCTTCTTTATAATGTTTTGTGTTTGATTGGGGCTGAATTGTAACATCTCGCACCTAGAAACAATTATAAAGAGTTTAAAATATGAAAATATTGATTTTTGGAAAGAATAAGGAAATCTGGAATTTTTTGTCTAAGTTAAGAAAGTGAGTTTTGATCATTTTTAAAAGACTATAACTCCTAGCTCAGGATGAGTTAGGAGCAGCTCTTGATATGGTTAGAAAGCCCTTGGATAGATCTTTCCAACACCACCAAGTTTCCGTGATTTCGACATTATATGAGTGAGATATGCCTTTCGGAAGTTGGGCTGTTGGATTAAAGAAATGTCCAATCCAGAAATATAAGAGGTATTTTAGTCTTTTCACTGCCCTATTATTTTAATCCGATTTTAGGAGTTTAATATGGGTCAATTCAGAACTTAGTCAGTTTTAGAACTTGGGATTTGACGCTAGGGCTAAGGAGAAAGGAGAAGAGAAAAGAAGAAGGAGAGAAGGGCAAATTCATCAAGATCGATCAAGGAACTTGGTGTTTCGCCAAAGATTTACTTCTATCAGGTATGTGAGGCTCTCATAACGTTGGGATCGTTCTCCCACGTGCCAAACATATTTATTTCAGTTTGGATTTGTCCTAAAAGCGTTTGAATATTGATGATCTTGATACCTATTCTTGAGTTCATATATTGTTCTTAAATTTGATTGAGTTGGGAAGTTTCTGAGTTCGTTACGTCGCATTATAGGGTCAATTCAAGTTAGGTTTTTAGGTACATTGCTGAGTATCTGTATCTAAAAGTGATTTAAGAAAAAGAATCGAGTTTGGGTGGATTGGGGAAGAAAAACGAAGAAGAAATTTTGACGAGCGAAATCTAAACATGGGAGCGCGTCGCGCAACCTGTTCCCAGAATTGAAATTTTAGCTTCGCGTCGCGGAGCTGACACGAGGTAATCTGCCTCAAAAGACGTTTTCGGAACCAAAATT
>NW_006239167.1:785769-785950 GCF_000226075.1 Solanum tuberosum
TTACAAACATTTTAACTTTGTTTTAAGACTTAAATTTTGAGTTCATTAAAGAGTAAAGTTGAAGTTCTTTTCTTCAAAGAAGTATATGGGGACTATGTATTCCCAAAAATATTTTAAAATGTTTTCACATTTTAAATAAAAGCGGAAACTGAGATTTCCAAAGAGCCTTCGGGATAGTTTT
>NW_006239167.1:786173-786350 GCF_000226075.1 Solanum tuberosum
AACCATGTAGCCACCATGGGTAGAAAAGGGTCATACTTTTTAGATGAACTCTTTTCACAATAGACTAGTGGATCCACTTAGTAGTTCAAGTTCTATACCTTTTGCAAGGTATAGGACAGTCCTTGGCAACGTGAGGTAAAATGTTGTACCATCACTTAGGCTCATAGTGATAGTTGT
>NW_006239167.1:786528-810855 GCF_000226075.1 Solanum tuberosum
TTTAAACTGCTTTATATTGAAATGAGTTCAGTAAGTATTCATGAATTGAGAAGAGCCAAGGTAAGTGTTTCTTTCAGATTCCCTTCCAAGCCTATGTTTGTTAGCATTCCAACTTGCATACTCGTACATTCAATGTACTGATGCCAGTTGGCCTGCATCTTATTATGATGCAGACACAGGTAACTAGGATCGGCATTCCAGCGCACCGTTGATCCAGTGAGCAGTTCAGAGTCAGTCGATGAGCCTCTTTGCATTCCAGAGGACTTCTTTTTATTGCTTTCTCGTTAGTTCATTAGGATGTTGTGGGGGTTGTCCTAACATCCATCTCAGTTTCTTTAGAGGCTTCATAGACAGTTAGATGCAGGGGCGGAGCTACGTGGAATCGAGGGGGCGTGGAACCGAGGGGGGTCACCCGACCCCCCTCGGGGAAAAATTACACTGTATATGTAAGGTCAAATTCTGGTTTTATGGGTATATTAATTAAAATGAACCCCCTCAACACTAAAGAGAAGGATAACAAAATGGTCAAGCGGTTCAAGTTCCGCCTGGAAGGGCTGAGTTTGAATCTCATCAGGCGCAATAGTGTTTTTTCATCTTCTTTTTATGCTTTAAAAGGGCTGAGAAGTTTTGGGCCCAGATTCCTAAACAAATGAAAAGGCCTCATTGGTTCAATGTGAAGCTTTATCCTTTTTATTTTTCATTATTTTCTTTTTATGCTAATTTTTTTTTAAATTTGTCTTTGTTTAAATTTATTAGCCACATTTTTTGTAAAATTTTCTTTTAGATTCTTCTTATTTATATTTTCCATTTTGTTTCTACATAGTTCTCTTTATGTGTACTAAGTTGAAGAAACGATAAATTTTTATTAAATTTTAAATTGAGTTAGAAAAAATATTTATATATAATAAAGTAAATTAAATTTAACCGAACGAAGAAATATTAAAATTGTGAATAGCTTTTTAAACAAAATCTATTTAATTTAATTTTCTTTCTTTAATATCATTGTATTTTTTTTCAATTTTATTCTAAGGATATGAAAATTAAACTAATCTCATTTGATTTATTGATCATTTGTTTTTTTACAAATGACTAACCTAGTAAATTGAATTAATTGAACTAAAAAAAAAGATGATGTCATTTATTTATTTTCTAAATATGTCTATTTTTACTCCTTTAAAAAATCTTGGTGATTTTTATAGTAACAAGGGCAATAATTCAGAATTTTTTTAATAAAAAAAATCAAAATAAAATAAAACATGACAAAACTTAAAAAAAAAAGAGCATAAGAATTTGAAAAAAGAAACTCGATGGAGCAAGGTAAAAAGTAAGAAGAACCTAAACGCGGCATAACAAGACAAGTTAAATTTAGCGAGTTATGATTAATATTTTTCTTTCCCATCTCACGTATTTATTACTTTATACTTCGAACCCCCTTAGCGAACCTCCTGGCTCCGCCACTAGTCAGATGTTAGTCCTTTGAGTCTTTTCATTATCTTTTCTTATTGTTAAGACTTGGGTTGCTACTTTTGACCAAGTTGAATGTTTAATCTTTAAACCATTCTCAATTATTTCTTTATTCAGTTTAGTTAAGTTCATTGATCATTATAGATATGAATGTCGTCTTCCGCTGAGTTAAGTAAGCCAGGCCAATGGTTCGCTTGGGGCTAGCAATGGTCTTCGAGTGCCAGTCCCGCCCAGGGTGTAGGCTCGGGGCGTGACATGAATTGAATTGAATTGCTTTTGCAGGTGGGCAGCAAAATCTGACAGTTTCTGTTGTCAAAAAAATTGCAGAAAAAGCGACGGACAGGGTGGTTTTGTCCGTCGCTTTTTTGGATTTTATTTTTTTAAAACCCAGAAAAGCGACGGACAGGGTCCTTTAGTCCGTCGCTTTTTTTAATTTTATTTTTTTAAAAACCCAGAAAAGCGACGGACATAATCCTTTAGTTCGTCGCTTTTCTGGATTTTTCAATTTTTTATTTCCAAAAAAGCGACGGACGGCGTCTCATTGTTCGTCGCTTTTCAAGATTCTAAAAAAATTAAAAATTAATTAAAACGATGGACTTCGTCTCTTTTTTAAAATTTTTGAAAAAATAAAAATTAAAAAAAGCGACGGACAGCATCGCATTCTTCAAAAATAATCGACGCAGTCCGTCGCTTTTGGAAAAGCGTCGATCCAAAAAGCGACGAGATTGACTGCGTCGCTTATGGCCAAAAGAGCGACGCACTACGTCGCTTTTTTTAGAGGCGTATCTTGAGGGGGTGCCATGGGTTCACGTGAACCCATGCTCCCCTCTCTAAATCATCTATAGTAGTGTCATATTTTAAAAAAAATATTTAAATATAGATGTGTGAACCCATGTTCAAAATATCATATAATAATACGGTGATGATGATTGGGTGCACCTATCTAAGTGAGGATAGAAATTTAAATTTTATATTTATGTTGTCTTTTTGAGTAACACCTCTTCAAGTGGTTCTCAGTTACACTTTTGACGTTTCAACTAATTTTGCTTTTTTTCCCCTTTAATCTTTCAAAATTTTCAAGTGTGTTACATTGTAAATTCCTAAAAAAAATTAGCACTGTAAATTTTTTATATAATTAAATCAAATGTGTATATTAAAATTTAAAATTAGTAGTATTATATATTTTGGACCTATAAATTTTAAAATTTAATGCTTCCTATTAAGAATCAAACAGTCAAATCGATCATATTTATATTTAAGATACATTTTTTCGTAATCGTGCACCCATCTAGCCGAAATCCTGGATACGCCTCTGGCTTTTTTCCGTCGCTTTAAAGTTGAACATCATCACAACATAAGAAAAGACCATAAGAGAAAATGTGTTCTAGTATCTATATGTCTTTCTTGGAAGAATAATAGCCCCATTGCAGTGGCGGAGCCAGGATGTTCGAAGTATAAAGTAATAAATACGTGAGATGGGAAAGAAAAATATTAATCTTAACTCGCAATTTAACTTGTCTTGTTATGCCGCGTTTAGGTTCTTCTTACTTTTTACCCTGCTCCATCGAATTTCTTTTTCAAATTCTTGTGCTTTTTTTCTTCTTTAAGTTTTGTCATGTTTTATTTTATTTTGATTTTTTTTATTAAAAAAATTCTGAATTAGTGCCCTTATTACTATAAAAATCACCAAGATTTTTTAAAGGGGTAAAAATTGACATATTTAGAAAATAAATAAATGACATCATCTTTTTTTTAGTTCAATTAATTCAATTTACTAGGTTAGTCATTTGAAAAAAACAAATGATCAATAAATCAAATAAGATTAGTTTAATTTTCATCTCCTTAGAATAAAATTGAAAAAAATACAATGAAATTAAAGAAAGAAAATTAAATTAAATAGATTTTGTTTAAAAAGCTATTCACAATTTTAATATTTCTTCGTTCGGTTAAATTTAATTTACTTTATTATATATAAATATTTTTTTAAATCAATTTAAAAATCTTTTGATCACCCATTTTTGGAAAACCATTTTTGGGGGCTTCCGCCTTACACACGGAAGATTGGATTGCCTGAATCACGAGTCTTATATACTGTGTTACGATCACCTCATATTGATAAAAAGTCCAGAGAACAATTTTTTATGAAAATCAAGAAAGAATTTCTGGTCATAAAAACAGAAAGGCATGAATTGCGCAAGAAGTTCTTTCGGTTAAAACGCCGTGCGACTCGGAGGACATAAGACTTCTTGGTCAAGCCAAAAAGATTGCCGATTGGATGCTCCTACCCCACCATGAATGGCCCTTTATCTTACCTTAAGAAGAAATATGAGGTATGAAGCGTGGGACAAAATCCAAGAAGTGTATGATACAACAGATAACCTTAAGGAGTGGCGGCAACCCTCTTGATTGATCAACGCGAGTGAACTGTGCTTAGACGCTTCGTAAAACCGCACCGATCTACGAGAGGAGCTGATAGATGAGTAGGCTTCCCCTTTCGATTCACGGAATGTGATCTGGGACACGATGGGAGTTTGCATGTCTCGGTAGGAAAGATATCACCGGAGTATAGCACAAAATCGCCTTTTTTTGTTGCCATGGGGTTGACCTGTGAACAAGGTAAACCCAATGGGAACCAAAAAATGGGGGGTACCTTATTGGGTAGAAGACGATCCAAAAAGTGAGGCTCACCCAGCTGAAGAAAGGGGGTGAGATAGGCAAGATGTAGCTTGCTTTCAAGCTGACCCGGCCGCGAGGAATCAAGAGATCTTTGCCGGTGCTGACTTGGATCTCGGGTGACGGAATAAGGCGGCCAGAAGCGACGAGCAGTCGCGGTCGAAGCTTGGCTCTAGCCGATAGGCTAGCTGTAAACTTGGCTACAACGAAGCGCGAAGGAAAGGGCCTTCGCCACTTGAGCCGTATGCGGGGTAACTCGCACGTGCGGTTCTTATGGAGGGTAGAGCTAGTAGGATCCATCCCATCCCAATAGCGTATATTTGGAGCTCAATATGAAATCCTATTTTCTTGCAAGACCCGTTCGGATAAGGGAAAACTCCAGAGATTGCTTCGAAATAAGATCCTTGCGTTGACCCTTTCCTGAACTAGAATCGGGGGAGGATGAGAGGAAAATGGGATCAAAATGTCCCATCAATCAAGTTCGGGCTTTCCATTCTTCCTCCCCCCTCACTCCCCCTTTTTCAATAAATAATCCCCGCGGGTCCCTCTCTGATAAGGAAAGAAACAAAATAATCTCAATTTTACAACAAATCCGGTAAGATGGCTGTTCTCCACTAACCACAAGGATATATGGACTTTTTATTTCATCTTCGGTGCCATTGCTGGAGTGATGGGGCACATGCTTCTCAGTACTGATTCGTATGGAATTAGCACGACCCGACGATCAAATTCTTGGTGGGAATCATCAACTTTATAATGTTTTAATAACGACTCACGCTTTTTTAATGATTTTTTTTATGGTTATGCCGGCGATGATAGGTGGATCTGGTAATTGTTCTGTTCCGATTCTGATAGGTGCGCCTGACATGGCATTTCCACGATTAAATAATATTTTCATTCTGGTTGTTGCCTCCAAGTCTCTTGCTCCTATTAAGATCAGCCTTAGTAGAAGTGGGTAGCAGCACTGGGTGGACAGTCTATCCGCCCTTAAGTGGTATTACCAGCCATTCTGGAGGAGCAGTTGATTTAGCAATTTCTAGTCTTCATCTATCTGGTGTTTCATCCATTTTAGGTTATATTAATTTTATAACAACTATCTTCAACATGCGTGGACCTGGAATGACTATGCATAGATCACCTCTATTTGTGTGGTCCGTTCTAGTGACAACATTCCCACTTTTATTATCACTTTCGGTACTGGCAGGGGTAATTACCATGTTATTAACCGATCGAAACTTTAATACAACCTTTTCTGATCCCGCTGGAGGGGGAGACCCCCATATTATACCAGCATCTCTTTTGGTTCTTCAGTCATCCAGAGGTGTATATTCCCATTCTGCCTGGATCCGGTATGATAAGTCATATAGTTTCTACTTTTTCGAGAAAATCGATTTTCGGGTATCTAGGCATGGTTTATGCCATGATCAGTATAGGTGTTCTTGGATTTCTTATTTGGGCTCATCATATGTTTACTGTGGGCTTAGACGTTGATACCCGTGCCTACTTCACCGCATAGGTTCAAAGCTAGGTTGGTAACCAAGGGTTACAATCAAAAGGAAGGGCTGGACTATCAAAAGACTTTCTCACCTGTAGTAAAAATGGGAACTGTCAGGGCTGTCATAAGTCTAGCTGCTGCACAACATTGGCAAGTACATCAGATGGATGTGTTCAATGCATTTCTTCAAGGAGATTTGAATGAAGAGGTATACATGGAGTTACCACCAGGATTTGTTCACCAAAGGGAGAAAGGGACAGTGTGCAAGCTCATCAAATCACTTTATGGGCTCAAACAGGCTAGCATGCAATGGAACATTAAATTGACCACATCACTAGTTGATTCTGTTTTTCAGCAGAGTCACTATGACTACTCATTATTCACCAAGCACAAATGAGAGAGTTTAGTGATGGTATTGATATATGTTGATGATTTACTTATTACAAGGAATGATCACAAATTGATATTAGAAACACAAAATATTCTCAAGGACAGGTTCAAGATTAAAGACTTGGGTGATTTGAGATATTTTTTGGGTATTGAATTTGCAAGAAATGAATCATGCATCAAATGAAATATTGTCTTGAGTTAATCTCAGACATGGGCTTGTCTAATTCAAAGCTAGTTGGAGCTCCTATTGAGCTGAACCAAAAGCTCACAACTGCAAAATTTGACTTACATTTTCCTACTGAATTTGGAGATGATAGGGTGTTGGATGATCCTAGTGTGTATCAAAAGTTAGTGGGAAGGCTGCTTTACCTAACAATAACAAGACCAGACATAACTTTTGCAGTGCAGCTCTTGAGTC
Source organism: Solanum tuberosum (assembly GCF_000226075.1). Classification (NCBI taxonomy): domain Eukaryota; kingdom Viridiplantae; phylum Streptophyta; class Magnoliopsida; order Solanales; family Solanaceae; genus Solanum; species Solanum tuberosum. The sequence goes on from NW_006239167.1 coordinate 792,969, forward strand.
AGTTCATGCACAGTCCTAAAGCATCTCATATGGAAGCAACAATGAGGGTGGTAAGATATGTCAAGCAAGCACCAGGATTAGGTATACTTATGGCAGCCAACACAACTGATCAGTTAATTGCATAATGTGATGCAGATTGGGCTGCATGTCCAAACAACATGAAATCAATCACTGGTTACATGGTTACATATGGAGGTTCCTTAATCTCATGTAAGTCAAAGAAACATGATACGATTTCGAGAAGCTCAACTGAATCTAAGTATAAGAGTTTGGCTTCAACTGTTGCAGAAATTATATGGTTGGTTGGTCTCTTTAAAGAGTTGAGGGTGCAACTAAAATTGTCAATGCCTATATATAGTGACAGTAAGTCTGCTATACAAATTGGTGCCAACCCAGTCTTCCATGAACGAACTAAACACATAGATATTGATTGTCATTTTATAAGGGAAAAGGTTCAACTAGGAATGGTTCAACCCTTGTATCTGAAGACAATAGAACAACCTGCAGATTTATTCACCAAAGGACTCACTCATCTACAACACATGATATATTTGCTTACCAAGCTAGGAATGAAGAATGTGTTTCATACTCCTAGCTTGAAGGAGAATGTTGAGGAACTAGTTAAATGTATAGCTGTTAGTTAGTTAGAAGTTGGTTTAGAAGTAGATGTTTGTTTCAACATCCATTCCAATACAGTTGGACTTTCCAGAGTCGAAAACGAGTATGAAAACAACAGACATGGGGTTTTCATGCTGATGATGATGATTCGAAGAAGAATGAATTTCCAGGATCCAGTTAGTTATCGCTAGATTTACTGAACGCAAAATGTAATTTTGATGCTTGTCTAGATTGTGAACATGAAAATTGATTCTTTAGGATCTGAGATCAGCAGAGACTTCATAGATACAAATTATGAAGGGTAGAGTAAGAAATGAGAAATATTTAAAAATTTCCTTAAAACTGGAGTTGTTAAAATTCATTCTAGAGATGTTGAGGAATGAGGAGTTAGAATTTTTATTAGGGCCATAATTCATGACATTGTGAACGAAATTGATCAAGAGACTGAATAGTGATTCTGTTAAAATTTGTGAAAGAGAAGATTGTATCGAATGAATGAAAATCTATTACAAGCTATTCTATTTATGCAGCAAAGGATTAGTGATGAAATTATAAAAAGAAGATTAATTTTCTGAAATTTTTTATGACAGTACATTAAATGAGATTGATTGAGATAAAATGATAGTAGGAAAAATGATTTTTTATAGAAAATTATTATAGACATAAAAGGTAAAATGAAGAATTTAAGGAAAAGCAATAAATTATAATAATAGTGATGAGAGATGAAAAAGTAATAAATTGTAGTGAATAATGATGAGAAGAAATAAATAAATTATTTAAATATTTTCTTTCCTTCTTTTAGCAGATTTTTGAGATTTAGAAAATTCAAAAAATTGACAAAAAAGATAAATGGCAATCCTGGCCAAAGAGAGGTGACACGTCAGAGTTTTATTATCCAGCTTTATATAGATAACTGGACCAGATATGCCCTAAAGAACTTGATTAATTTCTCAGAGTCAACTGTATGATAATCATTGTGTTTTGATAGATATCAATATGTATTAACACCATTCTAAGAGCCCGTAAAAAAAAGTAGATTTTAAGTTAAAAATAGAAATAGATTTTTAGTCAAAAATAGAAAGTCAAACTGAAATGACTTTTAAGTCAAAAAATAAAAAGCAGGGAAGACCTTTTAAGTCAAAAAAATAAAAAGCAGGGGAGACCTTCTCTCATACTTCTGATTTCTGACTTATTTTAAGTCATTTTTTATCTTGCCGAACACTTTCTAACTAATTTAAAGTTATTTTTCATATTTGTCAAACACTCTTAGAAGTTAAAAATTGACTTAAAAGTAGATTTGACTAACATTTGAGCCAATCCAAACACCCTCTAAATAATATATGAACATGGAATATTAATGTGAGTGACTAAATCATATACAATCTAATTTTCTACAGTTATGAAACAAAAGGCACCTAAGTTGATGGCCTTCTGATTTGTTTATTCCAAAATTACATTGAACAAATTCTCCTGTCCAACAAGGATTATTTCACTAAATCAAATAGAATGTATTTTTCATTTCATCACAAAAACAATACATAATCATGAGTAAAAAAATGTAGAATTAGTTAAGTTTACCAAGCACCTTAGGTGCATAATCCATTTAAAATTAGTAGAAGATTCATTAAAAAACATATGCATGAATCAAATAAATATGTAAAATGCTAGAAAGACATTCTTCAAAATGAATAGAGAACAACATAAACAATAAAAATTAAATTAAAATCCCCCAAAATATGCAAACACATAAATAATTTAAAAAATTCGATTGCATACCTAGGCTATCAATGTCACTTTATGGTATGATATTGAGGTACTGAAAATCTGCAAGCACGCCAAAGAAAAGAAAATTTGTTGGTAATGGAGAAGATAAAACACAGAATAAACAAAGGCTAAAGCAAGCATAAAAATCCAAATCAGAAATTAAGAGTGCACAAAAGTGAATATATAGCAAAGAGATAATACTAACCTTAACACTGCGAGTAGAAAATAATTGAACAGAGAAAGCTAAAGAGGAGACGAAGCAAAAGAAAATTGGGGATGAAGATGAAAAAGCTAAAGCAGTCAGTCGCTATTCTAATGTTGCTATGGAGGACACGTAAGTCCTCAGTTCAATTTGCTACAAGACACGTAATCAATTTGCTACAAGACAATAAAACATTGAAAAGACAAAACCAAGATTTGAATTAAAAGACATCAAGCAAGCATGTTGAAACAAGCTGTTTCTAAAATAATAGAACTGAATATGGTCAAACAAGACAATGCCCACCTTAGTTCCTCCAAACAAGAAAATACTTAGATGGAGTTTCAATAACACAACTAATAATAATTTGCCTAAAAGCTCTCGAATCAATATGATTATTCATACATTTATACGATCTAGGCTCTAGCAATAAGAGTTGTTATAACTCTAATTATACAGCATCCAAAAGTTCACTCTTGATATACAAAAAAACTCAAATTCAAATGATTCTTATAAGAGTTAGTACAAACAGAACTAGCTTTCATTAATCAAGTTTACTACATTTTAGTATCTTTATTCTTAATTATGTATAATCTTATTATAACTTCTCAAACTATTAATCCTTAAAACCCAAACTTGTAAATGGAAACCAAACACATGAATGGTAGTAATCATATTCCCTAAGGGGTCGTTTGGTGTGAAGGATAGGTACAAATAGTCTTGGGATAATTATTTTGTGGCACTTTATTTAGTGTTTGGTTGGGAAGTTTGGGATAACTTATCCTGGGATTAATAATTAGTATCGGGATAAGTTATCCCTTTCCATGGGTGGTATAGTAATCCCGGGATAACTTATCCCCGGATAAAATGACAAAATGACAAAAATGTTCCTTTAAACACTTTTTATACATTATTTTTCACATCCATAAAAGATATTTTAGTAAACTTATATGTTGTTCTTAAGATTTATTATTTTGAATACAACAAACCAAATACTCAATATAAAATAATCTTAGTATAACTTATCCCATCATAACTTGAATTCAAACCAAACGACTCCTAAGTACACTGGGCTGCAAACATAGTAAAAAAGATTAGTAAATGCGAAGATGATCATAAAGTGTTATTTAATTTTATGTATTAAAAAGTTGAAGATAACAATTAAGTTAATTTTATCTGCAATTTTTGGTATGTTTTCAAGAGATCGAATGCTAATGACTCCCTCCCCCCCAAACGGTATTATTTATATTAAGTAATTATTTCATTTGTAAGCTTTTCTATGACGCTCTAATCACTTTCGAACCTAACTTGTAACTCCTGCCTTTTTATTCTTCCCAATACTAAATGAAGAAGTGATCTCTCCTTCAATTCCATTTAGTAGAGAGAAAAATAGTTCAATCATTTTTTCTTTTACAATTTGCACCAAACTTCATTTTCGTACATTATGACAATTAGAGATTGCAATGACAAATTTATCATGACTTTCACAGTTCCTTTTGATTGAGGATCTAGCAATGTGTTTTTTTGTTTCAAATGGTGCATCCAAAATGATGTTACAAGTTTGGTAATAGAAACTGATTCTAAATTGCTGATGGAATGGATATAAGGGGTTATTACAATACCCTGGCAACTTTGCATATTATCAAGGAGATAAGGGGTCTTTTTCAAGGCACAAATTGGTCAATACAACATTGTTTTAGAGAAGTCAATCAAGTAGCGGATATAACTTGCTTCTTTAAGTCATGAAATTCAGAATGAAATCATTTTTCATGACTTCCGAGAGCTACCAAAACAAGTGAAAGGTCTACTTCATATGAATAAATGCTGATACCCTAATTTTTTAGTTGGGAGTAAAAAGTTGTCTGAAATTAGATATGTTGATGTGGTTTTGATTGTTGGTTAGTCCTATGTTTCTACTTTCAGGGAATCGAAAGGAGGGAGAACTCCATTTATAATCCTTTAGCATACTTTATGCATTCACATTTTTGAGAAAACGTACTATGACTCAACTAGAAGTTAATTATTGTAAAAGATTGGGTATGTACAATTTTAAAACTTTTGAAGAGGATAGGCATTTCATACCTTTTGTACATGTGTTTTGCTATTGGTTATTACTTATAATTAATATATGAGGTAGGGGTCATGCCTAAACCCGCACCCTAAAGGTGGATTTAAATTAAAAAAAAAGTTTTCTACTGTTTTTTTTGAGTTCAACATATTTTAGTGTTTAGTCTAGCTATTTAGTCACTAATATTACAACGCCAGAAGATGTATTAGGGTGTTAGTTGTAACTTTGAAAAGATAAACCTCACATCTATGAGATCATTATTATAAACAATTGTAATTAGAATTTTGATATTCAATTATAATTTATTTTCTCGAATTTAGCACAAGGTATGATTGGTCGATGGAAAACTTCTCCATTATTTAGCATTTTCATCACCACAAATTTTATGTGAAATGAGCTTTTATCTTCAAATAAAGCTTTAATTGATGAGCAATGGAGCTTCAAGTTATTATTGAGTTAAACGAGAACTTTTTGGTTCACATTAACATAAAAGTAAGTTATAATGATTCTTTAAGTTTTTAATGAAAGTTTATATGAGAATCCTCAAAGAATTAAACACTGATGCATACTAAAAACTTTATAATAGAGTTTGTCTATGATAAAAAGACACATCTTTTCTTTTAATTTTTATTTTATATCTCAAATACATTGCTTACTACTTCCTTTACTTCAAAATAAGTGAATTGTTAAGTTTATATATATATATATATTTATTTCAAAATAGGTGAACTGTTTAAAATTCAAGAGAGTTGTTGGAAAGTTTTTTCATTTCGCCTCTCTTCAACACTTTCTGGGTGATAATTTCAAGAGAGTTAATTATTCATATTTATTGATTTTACTTTGAATTATTGCATTTTCAAGAGGAATTTGAGAATAACTAAAATGGCAAAAGTAAAAAATAGTGTTCAGTTTATTTCTAGTGTGCATTACCTCAACAGTTCACTGTTTTTAAAATAGAGGGAATAATATATGTGATTTTTACTAATAGTATACTTATATATTTAACATACACGCGCAAAATGCATGCCCAAAAACTAGTTATTTTAAAAAGTTTGAAGAATTTGACAGAAAACTTCTAATCCTCAAATAATTAACATATCCACTTTTAAAGAAGTGTTTTTAAGTCGAGAAATTTAAATTCTTGACCACTTACTAAATGAATAAAAAAAATAGATTTTTCAGATCTCTTATGTCTAGCTTCTAATTTAAAGATTTAGAAAATTAACAAAAACTTTATAAACTACGAGGATGCAAAAGTTACCAAATTAAAATAAAAACCAAATCAAACAAACCAAATTGTTTTCTATTTCAAAACACAATATCTATGTTTTGATACCATACAAGAACTATTAAAGTTGCATTAATAATAGGCATATGCAACATAATTTATATTCTTGCTTGCTTGCTTGGTGCAAGTTATTCATTCTACTAAGTTTTTAATATATAAACTAGTATAACATAATTCCTTGTTGCAGCTGTTGGACACCTGTAACTACTTCTCCACTGCGATCCAATCTGTTTCCTCAAATCTTCCATCCCCTACTGGTTCCTACAAATTTAGAGAATATGTTGGGTATACATATATTAATTAGATGATGATGGTATGAAATGAGTTTAAATGAAGAAGTGCGGATTTCACATCAACTTGTTTGAGATTGAAGTCTATAAGTTATCGTATAGAGTTACTACTATATACCATTCGGCTGTCTAGTTTACCAAAAATGGCCCAAGTGTACACTACAAATACACCAGATATGTATATTATTATAAAGTACATTTTTAACATTTGGGAACGAATATTCTTCAAACATTTCATGTTTTGCAATCTGAAGATAGTAGTACCATTTTCTTCTTATTCAAAAGAGCTACCACTAAGCATTCGAACAAGAAGATTCATTACCTGCAGCAGCCACATTCTCTGCGTTGACCAAAGCCATCTAGAAATCATAATGTTAATAGTTACTTTCCATCCTAGATATATGTTCGAAAGTATTCTTTCAAATATGACACAATAAAAAAAAAACTTTTACCGCGACATTTTCATTTCTCTGGAGAAATTCCTGGTTAGCCAAAAGTTTTGCCTGGTAAGAAGAGTATAAAACATGATCATGCCGGTCTTAATTCAACCAACAAATTAAATTGGTACCATTTTATTGTTTATTGGGTGAGTCATGTATTGAGATTTAAGTTTCTAGCCCTAATAAAAATAGAAGTAAAAAATGCATTAGCCTTGAGATATATATGCTCACTTTGGATCGTTGAATCCGTTCCATAGCACCCAGAAGATACTGCTTATATGCATCAGCTTCTTCGACTGTGTTGATATGCTCCACTTGTGGCTCGTAAGAACTGCCCGATCCAAGGGAAAAAATCGTTATAAAAGAGGACATTTTTTAGAATATCTAAAAATAGAGTGAAGAACTCTTCAACCTTTTTTTCTCCTGTGCTTCACTTAGTGTTTGTTTGAGCTCATTAAGCTTCTCCATATGAGCCTATTATGAAAATATATTAAAAAATTATCAAGTTACGAGTTTTTAGTTATAATAAATATAGGCTTATAATTACTGACTGAAGCACTAGTGTGGAAACATCAAACCTTACCTCGACACTAAAGCACGTTGTCCAATCATCAGCATCATAAAAAAATACCCAACAAGAATTATTCAATCACGTAGAAAAAAAGAAATAAATCAAAAGAAAAGAACTCGAGAAAAGTTGAGTGTCTGTCATACATAGCAATCTTTTCAATCATTTTTCTTTCAGATTTTGATTGCGCGAGACTCTGCATCAAATGCTGCAAAATAAAAGTCATCAGATGAAACTCCAACGATCAGTAAAAGATGTGTAAAATTTAGTACCTCTTCATCTGGATTTGGAGTGGATCTTCAACAACAAAAAAAAAAAAAAAAAAACATTTGAGTTAGTCAGTCTAATTCATGAATTTGACATATTGAAATAAACATACCGTCGATTCAGTTCATCAGGCTGCTTCATTGCATTGATCATGATATCCTCAAAACTGAGCAATCAAAAGAAATCACATCACATTTTGTATCATAGAAACATAAAAGATCATTCTAGAAATTTCATTAACCTTTTTCCGCTAGAATAGGTGGTCACTTCACCAGTTGGAGAAAACATTAGCAGTGCAATATCTGTATCACATAAAATCCCCAACTCATTTGACTTCTTAACAATGCTACCCTTGCGCTTTGAGTAGAACTGTTGACGGGCACCTGGATCCTCAATTTTCTTCATTACAATCTTATTGCGACCCATGAAATTAAATGATGCAAACTAGAATTGGAAGTTAGATTCAATGTTATTCTTCAATGAACTCAGAAATATATAGATCAACAAAAAGAAAAAGGAAAAAAATAGCTCAAAGAATTTAATGCAATAACATGCCTTTTTTAAGTTAAAGCAGTTAATATGTTACAATCTAATAGACAATCAGATAATTATTTTTTTTTAGAAGAAAACGACTTTCAGTGCTAATCTTTAGTCAAAAATAGTGTTTTTTTTTTTACATATCCACACAATTAATGAACAGAAATCTGTGGGCGGTAACTTGTCGAGTGGAAAACAACAATAACTCCTAAGCTCCTTCTTTCACATAATGATATTAGACTAGTCTTATTTATCACTTTTCCTAGAATTTTAAAGGCAATATGATATAATTTTAGTGTATAGAAGAATTTATATTTTGATATCTCAAGATAAGTACAAGGTGTATGGGAAAATTACATTTAACAGAACTAAAATAATACTCCCTCTGTACTAATTTATGTGACATTTTTCATTTTTCGAGAGTCAAATAGTTTAAGTTTGATCGAGAATTTACATATGAAATCTACAAATTTTTTGAAGTGAAATTTATATATTTATAAACTACTTGTTTTTCGACACGTGTGTTGCACGTGATTATCAATTTAGAAAATTTAAGCGAAGATTTGAATAATAAGCTTTGCACAAAATAATATTGCAGATTCTTTTGTGAATGTTCAATGTGGATCATATATATTTATTCCAATTTGATGAGGTTCAATCATGTAGTTAGTCGTATCTTATTAATATTACCTTATAGACGATATTTGTTGTGTATTTTTCTTGTCATCTAACCAGATGTGTTGTGCACGGGTATTCCACTTAATCTATTTAGATGTCATATGAATATGTGGAGAACAACTACATTTTATTTCTTAGAACTATTTATGTATATTAATTTTTATTTTATAAGTTATAACATACTAGATGACGTTCTTTTTGTTGGCTCTCATATTTGACTTCTCGATTGACTGTGTACATAAATCAAAAATAATTATCTGATTGTCCATAGTTAACTGAGAAAGGTTTCATTTTTTTTACCAAAAAAAACTAAAAATTAAAATTAAAGAATATATTCTATTTGTGAAATCATATATATAATCACTTGTTTATCTTACACCCAACAAAGATATAGTTCATATACTTGTAAAGAATTTTCAAATTATTCAACCAAGCATGATTTGTCCAAGAAAAAATAACAACACCGTTTTATCACATATATTGGAGTGGTATAATAATATGAAATTTCCTTCATTCGAACCCTGAAATACATGATTCAGTATAACATTGATATCTAGAAATTGAATACTTATCCGAAATCCCGACGGCGATTTAGGTTTTTTATTCCAGGCATGCTGCCGACAGACGGCCGACCATCGCTAATGGATAGTCTGGCTACTACCTCTTCATCCAATTTCCCACCCCTTCCAGGTAAAACACAACCCACTCTACACCCACAATTGCCCACATCCCCTCCTAGGAACAGGTATGCTGATATTATTAGAGGTCATGGTGCAAATTACAAAGAGAAAGTTGATGTTGCAGTAGATCCTATTCTTATGAAGAAACCACACCTCATTGATGGTTTACCTACCATTCATTGGACGGTAAAAGAAATACAAAGAATGAATATTATTGAGAATTTACAATATGCTGTGGTTGAAAAATTCTCATAGGGAGCTCCTAAGATTAATGAAATAAGAGAACTAATCCCAAAACAATGTGGAATCATTGGGGGATGTCAGATAGGTTATTTGAGAAATAGGCATATTCTAATGAGATTTGACTGTATTGAAGACTACATTAGAATATTATCTAAAAATTCGTATTACATAATTGCTAAGAATGGTTATGCGTATCAAATGAGGCCTTTTATTTACGATTCCAACTTCAAGGTTAGTGAGGAGACATCACAGGCAACTACATGGATTTGTTTTCCAGACTTACTTCCAACTTTCTTTGTGAAAGAAGTTTTGTTCTCTCTTGCGTCTGTTGTTGGGAAGCCTCTACAACTAGATCTTGCTACAATAAATAAGACTCGTCCAAGTTGTGCTCGAGTGAAGGTCCAATTGAATTTACTTACTGAGAAACCTGAATTTGTGCAGATGCAGAAAATAATGACAATTAAGAGAATTCAGTTGTTAAAATAAAGATACAATATGATTCATTGCCTGCTTATTTCAAGCAGTGTAAATTACAAGGGCATGCAGAAGATGATTGTAGAGTACTACACCCACAGTTGGTGCAGCAACACAATGAGGATAGGCCAAAAGAATCACAACATATTGACAACAAATAACTCTACAAAGGGGCTATAAAAAGTAAATGGAAACCTACTAATAGAACATTTACAAAGAGAACTGGAGAAATTATGAATGTTAAAGTAGTGGAAAGTGCAGAGGTCACTAACAATATCAATCCTTTTAATGTTCTGAATCAGCAAAATCAAAATGAAGAGGAGGCCATAGAGATAGGAGCTTAAAATAAGATGCAACAAGGATGGGAGCTGATTAATAAGGTGAATTTACCAAAAAGTCAAACCAACAAAAAAGAGGTTGCTTTGGAGGAAACAGACATGGAAGATGGCGAAATAACTGAGAACAAGGTGGAAGAAGAAGAGGTTGATGATGTTGAGGTTGTGTTGAATACTACAATAAGTGAGACAAATGATGTGAACAAGGAGAAAGAGAGGGATGATGACGGTGAAATAAATAAGCAGCAGTTGACAATTGTGGACAGTGACTTAGAGCTCGCAGATTATCACATTCCTTTACAGTTTATGGAACCAAAAGAAGTTTGGCATCTTTCACTGTTACAGGAGCAACATCTAAAGAATGGTGGAGAGGAGGATCACAACATTCTGACTGTCATTTGCCCTAAGTCATAGCCTGTCCAGATGTTACATGATATGATTTCTCATCAAGGTTCTGGGGAACAACAAATCGCACAATTCATTGAGAATGGTGCAACAGAAGATAAAGATAAAATAGATTCGTTGCAACCTGATAACAGAGTGTTTAAAGAGACAGGATTAACACCTTCAACATCAAGCAAACTCAAAGGTAAAGGTAAAGGTGAAATATTACCTACAAGATCTAATCCAAAGAGAGGGACAAGGAGTGGATCGAAATGACGATGAAGACTTTATTTTGGAATGTGAGATCAGTCAGATCTCAAAATTCATTCCATAGAATACAAATGTTACACATACATAATAAGTTTTCTATCATAGCTTTGATGGATCCTTTTCAAAGAACTAACAGCATTCAAAGTTACAAAAGGAGATTGGGAATGGAGTATGCTAATCATAATTGCAACGGAAAGATTTGGGTGTTCATTTCTGATCAATTCCAGGTGGAGGTTTTGTCAGACTCTGAGCAAATGCTGACTCTTAGTCTGAAGTTTCTGGAAAATAATCAACTTTTTGTTGTTTCTATGGTATATGCAAAGTGTGATGCTGACGAGAGGTTAAATTTGTGGAATGATATTTACTGCATTAGTAATGATATTAACATTTCACTCTGGCTTATTGGGGGTATTTTAATGTCATTATGAGTGAGGAGGAAAAGATTGGGGGTCTGCCTGTATACCCTAATGAATATGAGGACTTTGCTTTTTATGTAAACTCCTGTGAGCTGGTGGATGTCAATTTCAAAGGAAGTCCTTTTACATGGTGGAATGGAAGGATAGATAATCAGTGTATTTTCAAAAGGCTTGATGGGTTCTTTATGAATCAGGCATTTATGGGAAAGTTGGGAATAGTGGAAGCAGAACATTTAGCAAGAACAATGTCTGATCATGCTCCTATGTTGTTTACTTGTGGTCAACAGAATCATTATATCAGAAGACCTTTCAGATTTCTCAAATTTTGGATAGAAAAAGTAGACTTTCAGCAGATTGTAAAAGAAAGTTGGGTGTCAGATGAGGTGGATGTGTTTATAAATTGGAAACTAAAGAAGACTAAAGCTACCTTGTCAAACTGGAGTAAGGTATCTTTTGGAGATATCTTCAAACAATTATCTATTAGGGAGGAGATTGTTAGAATGAAGGAAGAATTATTTGAAGCTTCCCCTATTGCTGATAATAGAAGAATACTACATCAGGCTCATGCAGAATTAAAGAAATATGTGCATTTTGAAGAAGAATATTTGAGACAAAAAGAAGGTATTCAATGGTTTATAGAGGGGAAAAAAATACAAGGTTCTTTCACAGTCTAGTGAAGGGCAGGAGAAAGAGGTTGAATATTAATAAAATTTAGAATATGGGAGGAGTATGGGTGGAAGGAGTGGAATAGGTAGCAGGAGCTGCTCAGGAGTTTTTTCAATAGCAATTAATAGGCCATCATAATGGTGATGATGCCTCTTTATTGAGATATATTCATCCAAGTGTTAATGCAGGGGACAACAGTAAACTGAATGAACAACCTACAAGAGAGGAGGTAAAGAAGGCTGTGTTTGATCTTAATGGAGACAGTGCAAGTGGCCCTGATGTTTTTTCTGGGTATTTTTATCAGCATTGTTGGGATATTATTGGTGATGATGTAGTTGCTGCGGTTAGTGCCTTCTTTAAAGGGGACACTCTTCCTAAGTCTATTACTCATACTAATTTGGTTCTTCTGCCTAAAAAGGACATAGTTCAGTCCTTCTCAGACATGAGATCAATTAGTCTAAGTAATTTCATTAATAAAGTAATTTCCAGGGTGATGAATGATAGAATTGGGATGGTACTTCCATCTTTGATTTCCCAGAATCAATCAGGTTTTGTGAAGGGGAGGAGTATCACTGAGAATGTTTTATTGGCCCAGGAAATTATAGGTGACATAAGTAAAAGAGGTAATCCAGCAAATATAGTCATCAAGCTGGATATGGAAAAGGCTTATGACAGGGTTGATTGGAGTTTTTTGATAAAGGTATTGGAAAAAATGGGCTTTGATGCTGGTGTTGTGGATAAAATTTGGAGATTAGTTGCTAACAACTGGTATTCTATCCTACTCAATGGGCAGTCTACTGGTTTCTTTCACTCTACTAGGGGTGAAGCAAGGGGACCCTCTATCTCCTGCTTTATTCATTCTTACTGCGAAAGTGCTGTCAAGATGTTTAAATGCTTTGTTTTGTAATGAGGTCTACAAACGTTTTGGGCTACCTAAATGGAGTGATCATATAAATCATCTTGCATATGCAGATGCTACTATTATCTTTACTTCTGCAGATGGGAAATCTTTAGACTTATTGATGAATGTTCTGAGGGAGTATGAGAAACAGTCAGGGCAGAAGATAAATGCAGAAAAGAGCTCTTTTTTTTGTATATCATAAGACAGCACAAAACTTGATCTCTAGTGTTGAAGAAAAGACTGGTTTTATTAGAGGGAAGTTTCCTATGATGTATTTGGGTTGTCCTATTGGTCATGCTAAAAAGAAAAAAAATACACTTTTCTGAATTGATGAAGAAGGTTCATAACAAACTGCAGGCATGGAAAGGGAAATTACTATCTTTTGGAGGTAAAACAGTATTAATTCAAAATGTTTTAAATAGCATTCCTATTTATTTCCTGTCTGCTATTATCCTCCCAAGATGTGTCATTCTAGACTTGCATAGAGTCTTTACTAATTTTTTTTGGAAGTTTAGAGATATAGGAAATAACAAGCATTGGGTGTCTTGGTCTGAGCTCTATAAACCTAAGGAAGAAGGTGGAGTATTTAGAACACATAAGACATTGTGGTCAAATTTTATGTGGAATAAATATTGCAAAAAAGAGAGGCCACAATTGGTTGAATGGAAAAGTGGTTCATTAACCTGGAAGTATATGCTAGAGGCTAGAGATTTAATAGACCAAAATATTTGGTGGGAACCTAAAAATGGTCATTCAAGTGTCTAGTATGACAACTGGACACAGTTAGGAGCTCTCCACTAGCCTATAGATACTGCTAAAAACTTTCAACTGGAAGAAGTTAGACAATGTTATTTGAATGGGGAGTGGAATTCTCACATGCTGCAAACTAGTTTTGGGGATGAAGTTAGCATACATGTCATACAGTTGGGAAGAAACTCTGAAGATGATGAACAGTGGGACAAACCTTGGTGGATGCTAAAGACAGATGGAAAATTCTCAGTAAGTTCTGCTTGGGACTTTCTGAGAGAGAAACATGGACTTTGTAAGAACTTCAACTATATCTGGAATAAAGGAATCCCTTTTAAAATATCCCTTTTCATATGGAGACTTTGGAAACAAAGACTTCCTATAAGAGAGGTTCTTGTCAGAAATAGGATGTGTGATGGGGTGGTTTGTTGTTGCTGTGAGGATGGAGTTCAGGAGACTATTGAACACCTCTTCTTTAATTGTGCAGCATCTAACTATGTATGGAGATACTTTGGAGGCATAGTAAGAGTAGAAGGTCCTTTTTTGCAGTTGAAAGACAGTGTTTATAAATGGTGGAATACAGATGCTTCAACAAAACTTAAACCATTATTAATAGTTGTGCCAATGTTCATTTTGTGGCAAATATGGAAAAGAAGAAATGTTATTAAATTTGGAGGTTCTATGTCTGCTATGAACATGAGAGGAGGTATAGTAAAAAATTTAGTGTTATTGGCAAATCATTTATATCCTTGGATACATAGGATACCTAATAACTGGCCTGATTTGGTAAGATACTTGGCAAACTATACTCCTAGGATAGGTTGTAAGGTGATTTCTACAAGATACCGTAGGAAATATCTTTAAACTATCTTTCCAACGCCGCCGAGTTTGCGCGATTCCAAGTTTGTATGAGTGAGATATGCGCATTTGAAGTTGGGCTGTTCAAATAAGGAAAGTCTAATCCGGATTAATTAAATCTATTTTTAGTAAATTATTTGGGATCTAAACTGAGTTAATTCAATTTACGCTATTGAGAATTACGCTAGGGTTTTGAGAGAAGAGAAAAAAGGAGGAAAGGAGAAGAAAAATCAAGATTTCATCATCTTCGTGAGGAATTAATTGCGGGTTTAGTCAAGGATTTGATCCTACTAGGTATGTGAGACTTTCGTTTTAACATCTCACAGTTTGAAATAACTTGGAAGAAGCTAATAATTTGAAATAGTCATTTTTGGAAAGAATGAAAATCTGGAAAATTTGTTTAAGTTAGGAAAAATTGAGTGGTCAACTTCAAATGTCCATAACTCCTAGCTCAGGATGAGTTAGGTGTACTTATAGATATGGATGGATAGCTCTTGGAAAGATCTTTCCAATGCCGCTGAGTTTGCGCGATTCCGAGTTCGTATGAGTAAGTTATTTCCTTTGGAAGTTGGGTTATTGGATTAAGGAAAGTCTAATCCGGATTTTGGAAGGGTAATTTAGTCTTTTCCTTACCTAATTGTTCTAATTCATTTTTAGGATTTTAATTGGGGTAAAGTCAGATTTTAGTCAGTTTTAGAAAAATTAATTTTATGCTAGGGCTTGGAGAAGAGGAGAAAGGAGAAGAACGTTCAAGATTCGTCGATTTCGTCAAGGGTAGCTTGTGGATTTCGTCGAGGGTGATCCCTAAAAGGTATGTGAGATCACATAGAGTTGGGTTAGTTCACCCATGCACCAATCATGATTCAATTCAGCGAAATATGTGTGATTTGAAAGTAAATCCTTTGAGTTCTTGATGAAATTCGTTTGAATTCTTGTGGGTTGTTTTGTTGAAGTTTCTTGCGATTTGATTCATGTTTCCGGGTGTTAATTTTGGTTTGAATCTATCATATATTGAGGGTATAAATGATCCTAAGTGTTTGGGGAAAGAACCATTGAAGTTTTAGAGGGTTTAGAGTTGAAAAACGGAGAAGAAAGGTTGTCAAACACCTGGGGAAGGGGGTGGGGCGTCGCGCCAGCCAGATCACCCCAAAGCAGTCCCTGAATGTGGGGCTTTGGGGTGACGCGCCAGCCAGAGCGCCCCAACTTGTTCTCTGAATGTTGAGGGCTGCCGCCCCGCGCCTCTCAGAGCGCCAGGGACGCCAGTTCTTCCCATTCTTTCCCCACCTTTTCGTACTTGTTCCTTAGCAATGTACCTATTTTTTCTAGTTGATTCCAATACTCTAAGGTACATCTAACATCATGAAATCATCCATAAACATGAGATCATGAACCTTGAATCCATAATCCAATTCAAGGAAAGTTAGGATCAAAGTCAAGAGAAGTTAAGAGTCAAGTCTAGAAGTTAAGAAGCAAGTCAAAGCAAAGTTTTTAAAGTTTTCAAAAGTCTTTAACAAACGTTTTAACTTTGTTTTAAAACTTAAGTTTCAAGTTAAGCAAAGAGTAAAGAGTTGTGTTCATTTCTCTAAAAAGCTATAAGGGAACTAAGTATTTCCAAAGAGTTTATAAATGTTTTCACATTTGAGCAAGAAAAGGGAACATCGATTTCAAGAGAGCTTTTAAGCTAAGTTTTGAGTAATTATCTCAAAACCAAAGAAAGAAGTTTGTTTTAAAAACATATGAGCTAAGTATATTTTGGGAGTAGTATTGAGCACCGATATGGGAACGCGAGTTCATATTAACTCAAGTCTCCATAAACCATGTAGCCATTATGGGTAGTAAAGGATCACACTTTTTAGATGACTCCTTAAGATGCTTTTAGCATAGACTAGTGGATCCAGTTAGTGAGTTAGATTCTATACCCCTGGCAAGGTATAGGACGGTCCTTGGCAGCATGAGGTAAAACACTGTACCATCACTTAGGCTCATAGTGGTGGTTGTCGGTTAGAGAATCTCCCACAAAAACTATATTACTTTGTTATATGAGTAAAGTTGAGTTTGTTAATGCATTTTCTTTGACGAACTAAGTTGCTTTTATTATTTTATAAAGCTTTTCATATAATGCATGTGTTTCATTGCTTTATTATGAGTTGAGTTATTCATGAGCTTAGAAGAGCCATGGTAAGTGTTTCTTTCAGAATCTTTTCTAGCCTATGTTATGTTTAGCATTCCAACTCGCATACTCGTACATTCAATGTACTGATGCCAATTGTCCCGCATCGTCTTATGATGCAGACGCACGTAATCAGGATCAACATTCAGCGTCTCGTTGATCCAATTGAGCACTCCAGAGTCAGTGGGTGAGCCTCCTTGCATTTCAGAGGACTCATTTTTATTGCTTTCAGTTTTATTATCAGTTCATTAGGATGTTGTGGGGTTTGTCCCAACATCCATCTCAGTTGTTTTAGAGGCTTCATAGATAGTCAGACAGTTAGTTATGAGTCTTTCAGCTTTGTATTTAAGATGTTTTGCTATGAGACTTGAGTAGCCATTTTGGCTAGTTTGAATGCTTTCTTTAAAGACATTCTAAGATTTTTCATAAGTTCTTTATTTGAGTTATATATCTTGTGTTTAAGTCTTACGCTAAGTAAGTAAGCTAGGCCAAGGGTTCGCTTGGGACAGTAATGGTTCTTGAGTGCCAGCCACGTCCGGGGTGTAGGCATGAGGCGTGACATTCATAACGTTGGGTTCGTTCACTGATGCTTATCGTGACCAACGACACTAACCTACGGTACGAGTGTATACGATCGTCGATAATATAGTTACCCAACCAAGGGTTGGGATCGTGTCCCAAGGGAGTGGTTTTGAGAATTAATAGAAAAATAAAATTTACTTCTAACTAGTCGTAGCTAAAGACATTAACGAGTAAAAACATAGTAAATTAAAGGGGGTGGCACAAAAGTGTCAAATATCAATTTGGGATTTTGTCACAAGTAGTAAAAATAACAAGAAAATCAAGTATGGGGAAGAGTTCTTGGGGTGTGACCGCAATACAAGTTGAGATAAATAGTTGGGTACATGCTTTTGATATGAAATTTGTAAGATAATAGTGACTAGGCTAAACTTTAAATGGAAATAAGTTCCCTTTCGGGCAACTTACCCCGTTTCAAATGCGTTCCTCTCAGACACCCATTTGCCG
>NW_006239167.1:811083-815580 GCF_000226075.1 Solanum tuberosum
ACCCAACAATAATATCAATACATATTTGCTAAATCACACCCCAAGAATGGAGGGTTTTTTTTCAAATATCAGGAAATAACAAAATACACCTAAAATGATAGTTAAATCAAATGGGTATAAGAAATTAAACCTTGATTTAAGCAAAGGAAGAAGAATAGAGAAGACCCACTTCCAACTTGGGGAAGATGAACTCCTTGCTTCAAGTTCCCTAAACCCTCTCCAAACTTGAGAGAAAAATACCCAAAAGTACTATTCTATTGTAAACAAAAATAATAATGTAATAACTATGAGAATTCATAATATTATAACTAAAGAGTGCAAAAGAGTGTGAATAACATTTGCAATAATTTGTAATAACTGTAACATCTCGCTATTTGAAAGAACTAGCAAAGGCTAGATTTAGAAAGAGTTGTTTTTGGAAAGAAGAAAAAATCTGGAAAAGTGATTAAGTATGTTAAGTTTGAGTTTTGGTCAACTTCAAATTACCATAACTCCTAGATCAGGATGAGTTAGGTTTCTACAAGATACCGTAGGAAATATCTTTGAACTATCTTTCCAACACCGCCGAGTTTGCGCGATTCCAAGTTTGTATGAGTGAGATATGCGCATTTGAAGTTGGGCTTGGGTTTGAAGGTGAACTTAAGTAGCCTTTCATCCTAAGACAGATGGGCAAGCAAATCATACACTTTTCTGACCTTAGAGGATATGTTGATGGATTGTGTGATTGATTTCGAAGGTAATTGGGATGATCACCTACCTCTTATTAAATTTGCTTACAACAATAGTTACCACTCTAGCATCTAAATGGCTCCTTATGAAGCTCTTTATGGGAGAAGATGCAGATCTCCTATTGGATGGTTTGAAGTTGGTGAAACTGGTTGATAGGACCAGATTTAGTTCATCAAGCTATGGAGAAGGTGAAAGTGATTCAAGAGAGGTTGAAGACGGTGCAGAGTCGTCAGAAATCCAACACTGATGTTAGGAGGAATGAGTTAGAGTTCGAACTAGATGATTAGGCATACTTGAAAGTTTTACCCATGAAGGGTGTTATGAGATTTGGTAAGAAGGGGAAGCTTAGTCCCTCGTATATTGGCCCTTACAGAATATCCAAAAGGGTTGGTAATGTAGCTTATGAGTTGGAGCTACCACAATAGTTAGCAGTGGTTCACCCGATATTTCATATTTCCATGTTGAAGAAGTGCATGGGAGATCCTTCACTTATCATACCAATTGAAGATAGTTGTATCAAGGATAACTTATCTTATGAAGAGATTCTGGTTCAGATTCTAGATCGCCAAGTTCGCAAGTTGAGGACTAAGGAAGTAGCATCAGTCAAAGTTCTTTGGAGGAACCAGTTTGTTGAGGAAGCTACTTGGAAAGTTGAGGAAGATATGAAGAAGAGATATCCACATCTCTTTGAGCCCGAAAAAATTCCAGACCAAGGTATTAATTCTCTTCTTAGTACTCTTTATTTATAAGTTGGCATGTTGTAATTGAATTGCTTGTTGGGTGTTTGAGATGAATGTTAGGTGTTATACCCTTAGCCTATTAAAGTAATCTCATTCGAGGACGAATGTTCCCAAGGGGGAGATATTGTAACATCTTGCTATTTGAAAGAACTAGAAAGAGCTAGATTTAGAAAGAATTGTTTTTGGAAAGAAGAAAATTTCTGGAAAAGTGATTAAGTATGTTAAGTTTGAGTTTTAGTCAACTTCAAACGACTATAACTCCTAGCTTAGGATGAATTAGGTGTTATACAAGATACCGTAGAAAATATCTTTGAATTATCTTTCCAACGCTGCCGAGTTTGCGCGATTCCGAGTTAGTATAAGTGAGATATGCCTATTTGAAGTTGTGATATTCAAATAAGGAAAGTCCAATCCGGATTTTAGAATGACATTATGGTCTTTTCATTACCCAATTAATTAAATCCATTTTTAGTAAATTATTTGGGGTCTAAATTGAGTTAATTCAGTTTATGCTATCGAGAATTGCGCTAGGGCTTTGAGAGAAAAGAAAAGAGGAGGAAAGGAGAAGAAAAATCAAGATTTCGTCATCTTCGTGAGGAATTGATTGTGGGTTTTGTCAAGGATTTGATCCTACAAGGTATGTGAGACCTTCATAAAGTTGGGTTCGTTCACCCACGTGCCAAGCATATTTATTTCAGCGTGAATTCATCCTAAAAGGATTGAAAGTTTGATGTTCTTGAATTTGTTTTCGTTCTTGAATTGTGTTGAGATTGAGAAGTTTCTGAGATCATTACGTCGAATTATAGAGTTGCTTTGAGTTAGGTTCTTAGGTACAATTGCTAGGTATCTGAATCTAAGGAGAATTTGGGAAAAAGAATCGAGTTTAGGCGAATTGGGGCTGGAAAATGAAGAAGGAAAAAGTCGAGAGAATCTAGGTACCAAACCCGCGTCGCGGACCAGTTCCTCAGATTGGGAAAATCCTCCCTCGCATTGCGGAGCAGTCACAGACCGTTCTGCCTCAAAATTTATTTTGCGACCAAATATTTAAAAACATCTCCGCGTCGCGGACTAGTTTTAAGACAATGATTTCTTGATCTTTTTTCATGTTTAACTATCTAAAAATAATCCTAAACATCATGAGATCTTTCCTATCACAAATCACAATCCTTGAATCCATAAATTTAATTGAAGCGAAAGTTAAGAAGTTAAAAATCAAGTCAAGAGAAGTTCATAAAGTTTTTCAAAAGCCTTTTACAAATGTTTTAACTTAATTTTAAGACTTAAGTTTTGAGTTGAGTAAATAGTAAGAGTTATAGTTCTTTTCTTCAAATATTATATGGGAACTAAATATTCCCAAGAGTTAGAAATGTTTTCACATTTAATCAAGAAAGGGAACATCGATTCCAAGAGAGCTTTTAAGCTAAGTTTTGAGTAACTATCTCAAACCAAAGAAAGAGTTTTGTTTTAAAAACACATGAGCTAAGTATATTGAGCATCGATATGGGAACGCGAGTACGTAATAACTCAAATCTCCATAAACCATGTAGCCATCATATTTAGTAAGAGATCATACTTTTTAGATGATTCCGGTAGTGCTTATCAGCATAGACTAGTAGATCCACTTAGTTAAGGCATCCTATATGAGGACAAAGTATAGGACAGTTCTGACAGCGTGGGCAAGACGTTGTATCACCACTTAGGCTCATATTGTTGGTTGTCGGTTAGATATACTCCCACATAAATTATATTACATTATTATATGAGTAAGTTGAGTTGTTATTGCATTTCTTTAACAAACTGAGTTGCTTTCTACTGTTTTAAAAGCTTTCCATATTGCATGTGTGTTGTTGCTTTATATTGAGTTAAGTTATTCATGAGTTGAGTAAAGCCAAGGTAAGTGTTCCTTTCGATTCTTTTCAAGCTTACGTTATGTTTAGTATTCCCCTCGCATACTCGTACATTCAATGTAATGACGTCAGTTGGCCTGCATCATTTTATGATACAAACACAGGTAACCAGGATCATCATCCAGTGCCTCGTTGATCCAGTTGAGCACTCAGAGTCAGTTGGTGAGTCTCCTTGCTATCCGGAGGACTCCTCTTTATCATTTGTTTTAGTATTTAGTTCATTAGGATATCGTGGGTCTTGTCCCGACATCCCTCTTTGTTTTAAAGGCTTCATAGGCAGTCAGACAATTAGTTATCTGTCCTTTAGCTTTGTATTGCAGATGTTTTGCTATGAGACTTGAGTAGCCATTTTGGCTAGTTTGAATGTTTTCTTTAAAGATATTCTAAGTTATTTCATAAGTTCCTTATTTGAGGTATTTCTGATGTTTAAGTCTTCCGTTGAGTAAGTAAGTCAGGCCAAGGGTTCGCTTGGGGCCAGCAATGGTTTTCAAGTGCCAATCCCGCCCAGGGTGTGACAATAACTAAAAGAATGTATAATGTTATAGTTAAAGAATTAATGTGCAATAGATGAGTTTCTAATAAATTTTATACTTACATAAATAAATAGGAATTTTAATTAATGTTACTATTTTTTTTATAGATATTAGATTGTAATTTAGTATAGGGGTAAAATGAAAGTGTTTATTCCATATTACTGAATCTAAAATTTATTTTGTTAATGATAAATTTTAAATGATTTATATATATTCACATATTTTCACATTTGTTATGATTTTCTTTAAGATAAAAAAAAAAGAACTCGGAAAATTTTAAAATAATATATTTTGAAGTTAAAAGATCTTGTTAACTTGATAATACAATCGAGACATATATATTACCTACCCAAATATATGTGTGTGTGTGTGTGTGTGTGTGTGTGTGTTTGCATTACTAAAAATATATATCTCATAAAAATTAGCTATTAAATAAATAATAAAAATTAAACTAACACAGACTTCAACTGGCGTTATTAGAAGTCAAATGAACTTTTTTTCGTCGAAAATACTGAAATATTAAGAAATAGTAAATTAGTAAAACAAAAGGGCAATGTTTACATAGTAATAACTATTTTGAAGCAAACT
>NW_006239167.1:815586-816058 GCF_000226075.1 Solanum tuberosum
AATCACATAAGTAGTATTGATAAATAAAGTCATTATTTTGTCTTGAGCATCAAAAATAAATAGTGATAATTTTCTAACTCTTGAGAAGTTTAATAATTTTGGGAAAAGATATTCAGAAACATATATCTACATCACAAGAGAAATTGTAAACAAAAACAAATGACTTTATACTACAATATAAATTGAACTTATACAAACTTCAATTGGCGTTATTACAAGTCATATGAACTTTTCTTCGTTGAAAATACTGAGATATTAAGAAATAATAAATCAGTAAAGCAAAAGGGCAATGTTTATCTAGTAATAAATATTTTGAAGCAAACTTCCTGACAATCTAAATCACATAAGTAACATTGATAAATAAAGTCATTCTTTTGTCTCGAGCATCAAAAAACAAATTTCATGACAATTCTCTAACTCTTAAGAAGTTTAATAATTTAGGAAAAAGATATTCAGAAACATATATCTACAT
>NW_006239167.1:816072-816194 GCF_000226075.1 Solanum tuberosum
CAAATGAATTTAGACTACAATAAAAATTAAACTAATACAACTGGCGTTATTACAAGCCATATAAACTTTTCTTCGGTGAAAATACTTAAATATTAAGAAATAGTAAATCAATAAAACAAAAG
>NW_006239167.1:816369-824821 GCF_000226075.1 Solanum tuberosum
ATTCTCTAACTCTTGAGAAGTTGAATAATTTTGGAAAAAGATATTCAGAAGTATATATATCTACATCACAAGAGAAATTTTTAACAAAAAGAAATCATCATGTTAACTTCATATATTGGAACATTACATACTAATGTATATATTAAGCAAAAAAATAATTATTATATCATAAGAATTATTTTCCTCAAGTACTCGAGGTTAAAGAATATGCTCTCTTAGGATAGAACAATTTACTTCATCAGAATAGTGGTACCTCATATTCCGCTAAACTTCAAACTCACTCAACCACAACAAATCACACAATATTTTTTAAAATGCAAGAAGAGGAAGAGTAGAAGATTAAAAAAAATTGTGGTTGAAAAATGAGAGAAAATCCCTCTATTTATAGTCAACAAAGGATAGTATGAACAAGTTTTTTTTATGTCTTATCTGAAAAGTCATGACCTTTCCAAGAAGTCACAGTCCTTTTGAAAAGTTACAACTTATTGAAAAAGTCACAGCTCTTTGGAAAAGTCACAACTCATCGAAAAATCACAACCCTTTGAAAAAAGTCACAACTTATCAGAAAAGTCACAATTCATCGAAAAAGTCACAACCTAAGTTAGGGATATTATAGTAATTTAACATTTAAGTTAGGAGTTCATACTTTTAAGGTAATATAGATATAGATATAAATGTAAAAAGTACTATAAGTCACAATAATTGAAAATTCAAAATAGTTAAAAGATATATAAAAAATTTATGGTCAAAGATAGATTTGTTTGAATCTCAAAATCCAAAATGCCACATAAATTGAGATGGAGGGAGTATATTAGTAAAACAAATTTATGTCAATATGGAGTAAAACTATTTTTTTAGTATGCTTATAGCATTGCACCATAGAGAAACTAAAATGTCTAGGTCAAAGTCGGATTTAAGATTTTAAATTTGTAGAATCTGGATTTTAAGGAAAGACATCGATTGAGGCCAGTATATTTTAATTGTTACGTGGTTTTTTCGATACAACATAGAGTTTGAACCAAACCTACTGAGTACTACTGAACCCATAACTTATAGTGTAGATCTGCCTAACTAATGATGAAACATGATACTTAATAATGCTACAACTAATAAATAGTGTAAGAAAAAAATGTCATATCATTTGGTTGAGTGACTTCCTCCCCTCTCATTTATCAGCTTTACCTTTGATTTAACAATAAAATATGTGTTCACAACTTTCAAAATTTTTTTGATGTCCATATATATATATATATATATATTAGATAAATTTGCGAGGGCTAATGACACATGGTTAGAGACTCTTGGGATCCTTTCTCTATTCTAATAGCATGCCTTTTTGTGATAGGTTTCAAACTCGAATCGTGCATTCAACTCATAACATGTCGTGCTCCAACCACTATACCGTACCACCTGAGGTAATTCATACATTGATTCTTTGTATACTTATTCAAAATATAGCTTAAGACTTTATCATGGCCCCCTCTGATTCTGATACCATATATTCAAATTACCAGCTCATACTGAATGATGAACTTATGAGTGAAACAGACAAACTTAAGATTATTGAATGCTTTAATAACTAATACTAACTACCATGACCAAGTATACTAATCTGAAACTTCACCTTCTTCAACATATAAACACTTGCATTTGGTGCAAGGAAATAATCAGGTATATACTAGAAGTAATGTTGAAAACCAATAATTCTTTACTTTTAATCGACCCTATATGAAAACGGCAAGCATAGAGATTCATAGAGTCCATAGATTGAGTTATTGAACTTTCAAACAATGAATGTGAAGTGACATCATATAAGCCAAAAACATGTCAACTTTCAAAAACTCACACTCAACTACGTGATGTGGTGAGCATCAGAGGCGTATCCAGAATTCGACAAGATAGATATACGATTATGAAAAAAAGCATCTTATATATAATTTGATTTTCTATTTTCCGTATTTGTCCTACTCCACACATTAAATTGCCCCCAATACTTCCCATCATTCAATGTTCACTTCCCATTATCATCAAGAAGTTTCTTGTTTATTTTGATTCTTTCTTTTTTGTTTCTTCCTCTCGGTTTTCCGCATTCGCCTTACCCCACACATTAATTTCCGTATTCTCTCTTTTCTGCATTCGACGTACTTCACCCCAAACCCAACCCCCAACCCTGGGTACTTATCAAAATTTCAAAGAGTTCCCTTCATTTCTCATTATTGTCAAAAAGGTTTATTCACTATATATAATACAATCACAAAACTCCAATGTTAGATCGAGAAAGATTTTGATAATTGACAAATAGCGGAACAAATGAAAGGAACTGGTTGCGCTGTCATGTTCCTTTCAGACCGAATGCGACTGGGATAAGGAGAACGTCAACCATGCGAATTAAAAGTTATAAAGCGGTGGAAGGGTTGCTTTTTCGATAAGAAACCAGTGTAAAAAGGTTTCCTTTCATAAAAAGAATTCCTTCAAGGAAGAGGAAGCGTGCATAAAATTAGTTTACAAGAATTTCCAAATTCCACACGGATAAGGAAACAGAGTTGAAGTAGGAAAAGGATTCTTGGTGTACTTAGTCTATAAATAGAGTAAGAATCTTCCAACGAAACTTGCGCACTTAAATAAAAAATTACAAGTAGAATACAATCAAATAGAGGGAGGTCATATTTGAGTGATTGCCGATTACGAAATGCAGCCAACACAAGGAAACAAGAAACAAGAATTGAAGAACTGATTCATAGGCTTATGTTTTATAGTTCTTAAGTCAAGTTAGCTTGTATTGAGTTTTTATCGATTTGTATCTTTAGTTTTTTCTAGATCCAGTGAACTATAAATTGGAGTAGGAATAGAGTCTTCAAGTTGGGGTGACTTAAAGACTTGGGAACATAAACCTTAATGGGGTTTGTGTTGGAGTTTAGGAATTAGAGTTAGTTCCTAGGATTGCAAGAGTTGTAATTCGAATTCATAACTTAAAGTGGGTCGGCGATCTAGTTGGTTGTTGGCGTCTAGGAATTAGAGTTTATAATTCCTTAGGTTACATAGGTTTGTAATCTTTTGTTGAGGCTCAGAGTTTAATGAAGAAGAGTTAAATCCTACAAAGGTGTAGGTCATGATTTTTTACCTTTTATGAGTCGAGGTTTTTCGCGATAAAATATTATGTCATTACTTTATTTGCTTTACATAACGTAACTGTTGTAATCTGCAAAGGAACAGATAGAATATACCTGTTTCTTGGGCAAATCTGGGGGTCACTATTTCAACACCCAACAAATACAGGTGTAACACATCCATTTCCTTGTCTATTTGTTGTTAGGTTGTTATATTTGCACTCATATAGACGGATGTACAGGGCAGGAATAAACTATATTATGAATGAGTGTAATTTAAAGTTGAGAAGTTCATTTCATTGACCACTAAATCACACTTTTGAGTGTATTTAAAAAAAAATTATACCGAACACATAGACAGTTAGAAAAAATAATAGGAAATATAATTGAAAAAGAAAATGACTTTGAGGCGTGTGATCATTTTCTTTAAAGAGATATTGCCATATACATATTGGGGTAAATACAAACAATTCTCGTTAAGGATACAACAAAACTCTTTGTTTATACATGCAGATTTTTCTTAGGCTACTTGTAGAGAGTCGGTCTTTATATTTATAGAACTTACGAGTCATGTTCTTTCATGAACAACTAACTTTTCATAAGGGTCAAGCTTTTTCATGAACATGTGTGTCTTTTCAATTTAAGACCTCTATATATTACAAAATATATACCATATACACACATCTGAGGTAAACATACATAACATTACTAGTATATTTTTCAACCAACAAATTAGTACTGATTAACTATGTAAATAACCATTAAAATAGGAAGAAGAGAAGTATAAAAGCATACTGAAAGAGCAATTAATCTAACAATGGCGATAAAATTAGAAATACATAATTGAAAATAAAAGGTTAAATAGATGAGAGTCACGAAGATCAAAGAGGCAGTCATTCTTTGTCTGCCTCGTGGCAGAACTTCTCAAAATGACTGAATTAGTCCACTTTCTAATTTAACTTAACATGAGAGTTAAATAAACTTAAAAATAATGTGTAATAATTAATGACTTTGTTTAACTTTTTTCAATTACAACTAATAGTCCATTTCCTCAAAGTCTCCAAAGGTCTATTTATAGTACAAACTTATTTTGACACACACGTGCATTAATTGCACATGAATAACAAATTATATGTTGTACATTGTTTTTAAAAAGAAAAAAATATTTCAATTTTTTCTTGAATTTGACTACAAAATTTATTTTACCATTTTAACTATACAGTTATTTAAATATCCATTAACAACTTTCAAGTGAATTTAATGTCACCCTAACACTATAATACTATTCTCATAATGGAAAGTGCATCATACATGCGCCACATCAGTGGCACATCAACACCACGTCAGAGCCACGTAAAATATTATAATTAATTTTTCTTATTTTTTTTAATTATTGAAAGACATCTTTTTACCCATCGTAATTACTTTTAAATTGTCCATGTCAAAATCCGACTCAGTTTTTTTTTTACCAAACCCCTAATCCCTTCTCCGTAGTTATTCATATAATTCCTTGTTTCAACCTTAGTAATTTCCAAAAGATCAATTATTGTAGCGACTTCTTCCGGTTGTTATGGGTAAATCATTAGTGAAAGAAGGCGGGAAAGAGATTTTTTTGGAATAGTAAATTGAAAATTCTAGGCTAGGTCAGTTTCAGATGAAAGCTGAGCAAAGTGAGGTCTAGGACAAGCTTGGAATGGACTGGGTAAAATTTCTAAGTTTGTCTGATTTTTCTATTAGCTAAGACATTATTGAGTCCATAAGGATTTTCGAAAGTGACTTTGGATGAGTAGAATTTCTGATATCAAATTTAGCGTGAACAAGTTTAGAATGTCAAGGCTCGAGTGTGTGTTGTGAAATGTGGACTTTTGGGGAAAAATTTCGTGTTTCTGCAGACGTGGACGAGTTGCCCGAAGAGGAGCGAATCCCCACTCTCATTGAGTTCAGGGCCCCAATCAATAATAAAAACTCACCCATTTGTCTTACTTCTTTTTTTCCAACTTGAAAGGGGAATAAAGCATGATTGCGAACTGCAGATAAACTCGTTAGTGGGATATAACAATACAATGGGTGTTACTCCACTATAGCAGAGGAATTAATTCCCTCCATAGAGGGTGATCTCGATATGACGATGACGCTACAGCAGGTTAGGGCAATAGTGGGGTTAGTCACAATTTTATGTAGAAATTCCCCAAAACTGCTTATTATTTATGCAAAGTTGTTTTGAGAAGAGGAAGGGCAATCTTGGGCGAGATTCAACCAATTTCCAAAAATTCCGTCGATAAAGGTAAGTAAATCACTCCCCCTACCTTGGTATTGTGATTCTTAGGCCTTCGAATCCTTGTTGGGTAGCTTTAGGCGAGGGTTTGACTTGAATTAATGGTGGACAAACCTTGATTTAGGTGGAATGATCACGAGGTTGAACTGGAGTTAGTATTAAATTGTAATCCAGATATAATTAAGCCATGTTGTGTTAATTTTGTGTTATATTATTCGTCTTCGAGTCAGCTAGACCATATGTAGTTGTCTTACTCGCCACCTCGACACATTCCCCTCTCTCCACAGTATCGTCCCACACAGAAAAAAAGAGCGCAGAGCCCCGCTAACGTAAAGCGAGGAATTGAGCCTGGACGGGTAAACTGTACCTACAAGGCATCTCATATTTTATTATACCATAGAACCTCAAAAATTCATTGATTAATGTCACATAAACATTCAGATAGTTGAGATCAGATTATCAGTGGAATTCATGTAGGAGGACTAATATGGATATTTAACGATTGTTTTCGCTCGTTAGAACTATAATTAATGTATGATGTTTATACCTGTCGGGTTTATAGGAGCCATGTCAGGTTATTGCTTGTTATGTGTTTATATAGTCTTTTTATAAGGAAGTAAGGTACTATACTTGTGTTTCACCTCTGTACCTTTTGTTCAGTCCTTATACTTCAATTTTAGCTTTCAGTTTGTTTTACATGTTCGGTATATTATTTTGTAGTGATGCCCTTTTTCTAGGGGCGCTGCATTCATGCCTTCAGGTTCTAAGCGACGATCAGACAAGCCTGGCGAGTACCACAACCGACGACCTGACATACCTTATTAAAAATAATCTTATGGTACCAACAACTATCATAACTTCAATTATTCTTTGGAATATAACAGAAATAAAAAAATATTCAATAACCCTCCTTCCAACCAACACACCTCTATCATTAATAACATTAGCTTTATTTTCCTTGAGTTCTATCATCTTATTTCATCTACTCAAGTATCATCTCTCCAAAACACATGCTTCATGTATCTTGACAATTGGCATCCACCTCTGGATGGCTTCCTCAAATTAAACATTACTGGTTTTGATCAAAAGTGGGAATGGAGGCACAAGATAAGTAATACAAGATCATTTACGAACATGGATAGCTGGCTATTCATGCAACATAAAAGCTGAAAATTAATGCTCATCATGCTGAACTCTTAGCCCTGCTAGATTAGTTCCTTTTTGTACATTCATAAACAAAATTTTATATACATATAAAAGTAAAATCCTTCTGTTTTAAGAAGAAAAAATATAGACCCTCTCCCTGCGTATCGGTCGGTTCAATTTTGTTTTGAACTTAATCGATTTAACTTAATAGTTATCGATTTGTAGACTTGCTACATTGTTAAGATATTGACTTATCGGTTATTGATCGTTATTTGTTTGATTATCGATTTAACTTTTAAGATTTGACACACAAAAAAGTCATAGAAAATCACTTAGAAATAAGATGACAAACCAAATGAATCATGCACATGAGTTTTCAACATGCATCTTGCTCAAAAGCAAACATTGTCACATTGTAGAGTAACCGAAAGTTTGAGACAACCTAAAATCAAAGTATGAAACTAAACTCTAAATCAAGGACTTTATAGGTTATCGGTTAACCTGTTAAGAAAAAGCTTCAAATCATTAAAAACCGCCAATTCGATGATAAAAAAAATTTAAAATCATTACCAAAACCGCTAAATCAATAACCCATTATCGATAAACCAATAACTATTTTTCTATTTGAATTATCGATTCCGCCCTCCCCTCCCTTGTGATTTATTTAAAGAGAAAGAGAAAACTTGTACCCTGTGTTAAACTGATTTTCTATGGAGCTTGATGCTTGTCTACTGTTTCCACAAGCCACGTGGCATACTTTAATAGCGTACGTGTGTATTCATTGTTGACATTCGAATGCTAAACGCGGAATATTGATAACTCTATTTTATTAATTCTAGAAGCCTCCATTTCCTTCAAAGTCAATAATTAAATTTGCCAGAAAAAATAATGCCAGCAACATTAATTAAAGTAATAAAATCGATTAATTTGAATAGATATCTTATGGTATTTAATGTTTGCACGACAAGGAGAAAATATACCCCCACCTAAATTTGTAGGCTGTAGCCACCGTCAATTCTTGTTATTTTATTTTTTTACTTTTGAATATTCGTATTAAAGTTTAATTAATTTAATTTTCTTTCAAACAAATTTAACATGGAAAAAAAAAATACGAAATCCAATCACAATGCAAAAAAATACATTCTAAACTTATAATTTCAATAGTGCAAACATTAAAAACTGCAGAAAAAAACGACAATAATTAGGCAGGCTGATGGTGTTATTTATTTGTCTAATAAAATATAAAAAACTGGAATATAATTTTTCTATGACAGTGACTAACTAACTAGAAGACAAAGTCATATTTCGTCTTTATTCTATAATGTTCACGTTTTTCATTTTAAAATTCGAAAATCGATAGGGTCGGTTAGTTGGTTAACAAGTTATCTTAAAATAAATGAAGTGAGATATTATAGTATTAGTATAAATATACTTTTATTAGTAAATATTTGGTTATTTTATAAAAAAAGATATATCGGATATATAATATAAAAGGTCTGACATATTATATATCTAGATTAAAAGAAAGCCTTTTAACCATTTTCGAGGCTGTAGACATATTAGAAATATACTCAAAAAGTAGGTCAATGAAAGATTTAAAAGGAAAACTTTGTGAATTTAGTTATTTTATGATGAGAAAAATACAAATTAATAATGAAATAGTACTTATTGTTGGGTTTTAAAAGGTGTGAATGGAAAATGAAGAGTTGCGACTTTTATGAAGAGTTGTGACTTTGATGAAAAGTTGCGACTATTATGAAGAGTTGTGACTTTTATCAAAAGTTGCGACTTTTATCAAAAGTTGTGACTTTTATGAAAAGTTGTGACTTTTATGAAAGGTGGTGACCTTTCCGAAAGATTGTGACTTTTCAAAGGTTTGTGACCTTTCCGGTAAGGCACAATAAGAACCTTTTCACACTACCCT
>NW_006239167.1:830000-847788 GCF_000226075.1 Solanum tuberosum
TTCCTTAAGGGGACACTGTGCATTCAGTGGGCTTGATCTTCTTTCTGTTTTTCCAAATTCTGGTATGTGTTACAGATTTTAGATTTGTCAATTAATTTATGTTCTTCTGTTCTTCATTGGTTCAGTAAACTTTGGTAACTTCGTGTTTCTGCAAAGTTTATTGGAATCAGTAAGATTCTTTAAACACAGATTGACAACAATTCTTCTTTAAGAAAAAATATTTCGTATATTTTTTCTAATCTGTTTCTGATTCTAGTTTCTCTACTAGTTTTAATTTTCTAGTTGTGAAAATGTTCTTAAACTTTATTGTGTCTTACCAAGTTCTTCAAAGTTTTGTTCTAAGTATCTTAGGAATACAAGATGAACAACACTTATGACGGACAAATCTATCTCAAAATTAATTATAATATGATAAAATTTTGATAGATTTATGCATCAAACACTTGAATTTACTAGGAATTTAGCCTAATTTTACCCTCCACAAATATATTGTTTTTTCTTGTATAGTAAAATCATGTAATAAATGTGTATTTAGACCTTACTTTCCACTAATATAAGAGGAGTATTAATTTTCAAGAGACTATTGTGTAGGATTGACCGTTTTTAATGTGGAGGCAAAAATGGGAAAATGGTATAAATGCTATTTGCATGAAATAACACAATCAACACATCCACACCTTACAACATTTATACCCTAAGACCAACATCTCATCGTGGCTTCTTCAATAGTTTTTATCAAAATTATGTGTCAAATTGGATTATTATAACGTAAACACCTAAAGACCATTTTGACAAATCAAAAAAGGACAAATTTTTTTTATCTATTATATCCTCAATTAATTACTTTGAAAAATGTTGAACTTCTTGAAAATATTAAGTTTTTAATTCATCCATTTCATAATTATAGGGCTAAAATGGTAAACTCGTTATGTCATTAATTATTTTCTAAATAGGTGTGTCAATTTAAAAGTTGACAAGTAATTATTAGGGACAGAGGGAGTATAACGTAAACACCTAAAGTTACGAATTAAAGTGCAAAAGATTGATTATATGTACCGTAGTAATTTTTAAGAATTTATTTAAAATATTATATATATTTGGTCTCATTAATATTATATATTAATAATTCTTTAAAATGACACATATATCTAAGAAAATTTAGTAAAATATGATTGTATTGTATTTTATTTTTTGTTAAAATTTAAATCTAATTGAAGCTTATCTCTAACTTTTCTTATTGCATCCAAAAGTTCCAGTGTTGTTATGACTGTAAATCTTTTTGAGTGCAAGTCAAATGATCTGTTTTGTAATCACATATTGTTTGTTTTACATATTTGATCTGTCATTGCTGATTTTGTGACACTTTTCAAATGAGAAGTTATTTTTGGATATGATTTCAAGAAACTTTTATATTGTTTATATAGTTTATTCTCTCACCATCATACATTGAATGTTTTTAAGTAAAATACAATGAATAATATTTAATTATTAATTAGAAATAATGAACATTATGTATAATGAAATTATTTTTATATTTTTTAAATTTATTTTTATTTGAATCATACACATACATGGTACTTTATGTATAATGAATTTATCTTTATCTGAACTCGATAAATAAGATACATCAATTAGCAAGACACAACGAGACACTTCATAGATTATCACGTCCTACTTGTAGTCAACTTTGGAATTATTCCTTATTATATAGTATTTCTATCTTTCCTCAACTAAAAGTTGTAGTTACGTTTCCATTGATTCATCTCCTAATTTCCTTTTTTGGGTAAAACAGAGACATGAATGCTCTTGCAGCAACTAATCGTAACTTTCGCAAGGCCAGTCGCATTCTTGGATTGGATTCTAAACTTGAGAAGAGTCTTTTGATACCTTTCAGAGAAATCAAGGTTTAATTTGTTAGTCGTCATTTCTATTTTCGGATACATCACTTAAAGTTGACTATATGTATATATGTGTTAATCAGGTGGAATGTACAATTCCTAAGGATGATGGAACCTTAGTTTCCTACATTGGATTCAGAGTTCAACATGATAACGCTAGAGGTCCTATGAAAGGGGGAATCAGATACCATCCTGAGGTATTTTTTTCAATTTGCTCTTTTTACCTGTTATTTTATCTGGTTTTGATTTGACATCGAATTTAACGAAGTAATTTTTTTTTTTTGAATTTTTTGATGTTACACTAACGATTGCTTGAATGTACCAAAATCATTTAATCTTGTGGTAATAAACATGTCATACGGAAAGTTAGATTAAGAATTGTCAAAAAAGGAAAGATATATTCTTTTGAAACAGATTAAAAGGAGAAGTAAAGAAAATGACTTGAAATGGAGGGAGTAAATTTTACAAAATTGGATTGTTTTTTTGTTAGCACTGTGGTAATACTCTTATTTTTCACTTTGAAAAATTGGACTTTGGAAAAATTGAAGTTGGATAAGACTTGACTAGAGGGTTGCTCGGATGGTAAGGATCCTCCGTCTTTGACCCTAAGTTCGTGGGAATCGAGGGAGAATGAAGGGTATAGAAGCTCCTAGGGAAGGGTAAATGAACAAAAAAATGGTTGAATAAGACTTTTTTCCTTTTTGGTATATAGACTGCAATGTGTCTTGTATTGTGAGAGAGATTTTGTAGATGTGAGGACTTTGCCAAGGCTAAATGGTTTCATTGCATACAAAGATGAATAGGTGTTCTGTTGTAATCAAGTAATGATCAATTATGTTAAACATATATAGGGGTTAAGATTGTTTATTTATTTGCTTGTGCGGTAGATTAAAGAGTCTGGTTCCTGTTCAAGGGGAATCTTCTATATATAATATTGTTGTTATTTGTATTTTTTGGGGACCGGAAAATCAACATCTGAAATGTCATGAAATACCCTGCTCTTTGGGGGGTGCCCTCAGTGTCGAGGAACATGTACTAGGGTGTATGTGTGACTTGTTTAGAGTACTACAGAACCTCTAGGCATAACCTTTCGCTTAATTATTTTTAGCCCCCCACCGCGCTGTATAAATTAGACAAGATCAGGACCGCTCGAAGGTTAGAAGTATTAATACCAGATTCTGATCAAATCCAATTAGAATATATCTTTTAAAAAAACCTCTTTCTTTTGGGTGATGCTAGGCAGACGTGCCCTTGGCCTAATGGCTTTGGGCTTAACTTGCGTTCAAACAAAGTATGCGCGTGTCTGTTGAAAGAAATCATGATGGACCACTCATGTTGTGCTGCACATGATAAAAGTATAAGAGATTTGTAACTTCCCGTTAATTTTTTTTATTAATGGGTTGGTCAATCCTTCTGGTGCTTCAAGCATGAAAAGCTTGTGTTGGCCTTTGATATTTAGATGAAAACTTAGTGTTTCGAGGTTTCAATTCATCTTTTTAGCTTTTATAGCATCTCCTATTTAGCAGGTGATAAATATATATGAGTAGGTTAGTATGCATACTTTTATTTAGCTTTCATTTATTGATGGTTAAACATCTATCGATAAAATGTTCATCTATATATAGGAATTACTTTATGTTAACTATATGCTAGACCATAACAGTTCCACTAACCTTTCCTTTCCAATTGATTTTGTATATCAACGTCAAGTTTCTATCATGTTCTGATTTTTGCTGGTGCTCTATAGTCTTTTAAGTGTTCTTTTTTTCCTCGTAGCAACGGACTTGGTACTGAGATATATGGTAAATTTGTTTTGCAAGGTTGACCATGACGAGGTGAATGCCCTTGCTCAACTAATGACTTGGAAGACTGCTGTAGCAGATATTCCATATGGAGGAGCTAAGGGTGGAATAGGGTGCATCCCGAAAGATTTAAGCATTAGTGAGTTGGAGCGCCTTACACGTGTTTTCACTCAGAAAATTCATGATCTTATTGGAATTAATACTGATGTCCCTGCACCTGATATGGGCACTAATTCCCAGGTTAGTAATATCGATCATTATATATCTCAAACATTTTTAGAATATATAAATGCAAGCAAATAGGCTTATCGATACTTTGTACAAACAGACCATGGCGTGGATGTTGGATGAGTATTCGAAGTTTCATGGGTACTCACCTGCAATTGTGACTGGAAAACCAATTGTAAGACGTATTTTGCAACATCTTATTGAAGTCCTATCTGATACTTACATTTTAGAATTCATATGTACGTTCTGTAATTTGAAGTATCCTATTTTATTCTTTGTCTTAGGATCTTGGGGGATCATTAGGTAGAGACGCTGCAACTGGCCGTGGTGTAGTTTATGCAACAGGTGCTTTACTTGCTGAATATGGAAAGAATATTAAGGACTTGACTTTTGTCATTCAGGTAAAATTTCATACTTGTTCAATTTCCATTGTGTTCCTGATTGTCTACGTACGTTATTGCTTGAATATTTGTATTTCTTAGGGATTTGGAAATGTGGGAGCTTGGGCAGCAAAGCTTATTCATGAGAAAGGGGGCAAGGTGATTGCAGTGAGTGACATAACTGGAGCAGTCAAGAATCCTAACGGGCTTGATATAGCCGCTTTGATGAATCACAAAGAAGCAACAGGGGCATTGACTGGTTTTAGTGGTGGAGACTCGATGAATTCAGACGAATTGCTTACACATGAGTGTGATGTTCTCATACCTTGTGCTTTGGGAGGAGTTTTGAACAGGTTTGCAACCTTATTTTACTTTTGATTGCTTCTGTACTGAGAGAATCAATAAACATCTCATACAAACGGCCACCTAACAAAGACTCGTAGTAGCATTTGAATTTCTTCTTTATTCTGTTTTTACTACTGAAACATCTATGTGAACTTGTGATACACCGAGATACATCTAATTTTGTCATTGTGCATTCTGTTATTTCACTGAAGAGAAAATGCTGATCATATCAAGGCCAAGTTCATAATAGAAGCAGCAAATCATCCTACTGATCCCGAAGCTGATGAGGTACCGTACCACTCTTTCAGGTTTTCTAGATATTTAACTACCAAGATTACCATATTTTGATGATAGATAGCTGCCTTATGCAGATCTTGTGTAAGAAAGGAGTTGTTATACTTCCCGACATTTATGCCAATGCTGGAGGTGTTACTGTCAGTTATTTTGAGTGGGTTCAGGTAATATTCGATATCTATATATGCTTTTATTACATTGGGTGTATCTAGCTTGACGCGATTTGCTCAAGATAAGGAAGTTAATGGGCGTGAACTTCCAATGTTGTGACAATATTGGTAATAAATTATCGGACAACTTAATTAAGCCCGGTATTAGATTAGATATTTTAGGTATCTAGGTGATCGATCATTTCGGAGTCAATTTCTTCTCCACTGCTTCTAACATGGCTATACTTTAGTTATTTTTTGTCTCGGGATTGGACGTGCAATGCAATTGAGTTGTTAATATTGTGTCTCATGTGCAGAATATTCAAGGTTTTATGTGGAATGAGGAGAAGGTTAACATGGAGCTTGAGAAGTACATGACGAAAGCCTTTCATAACCTGAAGAACATGTGTAAGTCACACAACTGCAATCTTCGTATGGGTGCTTTCACATTGGGAGTGAATCGTGTTGCACGTGCTACAATGTTAAGAGGTTGGGAGGCGTAGTCGTGGCACAACATACATATACTCTTTGTTTGCTGGATAAACCTAGTCGTTTTTATAGTACATTTGAAAACAGTTGTTAAATAATTCTTCACTGTTTTGCGGCTTCTCATATTATTGCTACATTGTAAAGTATGTGCTGCAAATTGAATGGAAGATATATATAGATATAGACTTATGAATGTATGTGTACCTTTTCTAGTTGTTGTAGAGTGGGAGTCGGTCTACTGTACGACAACCACTCTGTTTGCATCCCTCTGCCGGAGGATTGTTATTTTCGTTATGATTTAGGGAAATGAATGCATGGTACGTACAGATCCATCGCGAGAAAAATCCGTGGTAGTGATTGTGGTGGCATAGCTGACTGAATGCAGAATTATTAAAAAAAAAAAAAAAAATCACCGTGTAATTTGTCTTTGAACTACACACTTATTTTGAAGAAAGATAACAAAACCTTTGAGGCTATACCATCTGTTGAAGAGATCAAACATGCTATGTTTTCAATTGATCTTCATGATAGTGTAGCTGAGTCTGATGTGTTTAATATTAGCCATTTCTTTCAAACTAGTGTAATATATCCTATAAACTATGCCTATAAATTTAAGTGTGACAAACCCAACCAAAATATATTCTATATACTATCCCTATAGATTTCTAGTATGAATTATTTCAATTTCTTCATTGTTTTTCAGTATAATTTGGTTTTCCCCTCACTTTCTTACTTCCTTCTATTATAATACTTAATTTAGGTATTATAAGTAAACTTGATACATATATCTATTCTTTTTGTAAATGTTGTTGATTATATGCAATTTTTTTGTTGAGTGTATTTATCCTTGTATACACTCATTTGTTTCTTTTCATGTTTCTATTTTTTGTTTATTTATGTGTGAATATAATTAGGTCAAGCGAACAAATCACAATGTATTCAGTGAAATTTTATATGTTAATATAGCTAGATTGAATGAATAGATACACCAAATATAGAGCGAACCAATACCACTCTAAAATAATAGCTATGAATTGTAATTAGTCCAACTATTGTTATGTTTGATAATTAGGCCTCAAATTATTGTTGTTTATGAAATTTTGGGCTAAGTTTGGGCACATTCTCCACAATTAGGGGTGTCAATATGGTCCAAAAATTGATGGCTCATCTTATATTAAATCCTAACCCTAGCTGTTTTTCCCCATCTTACATAAAACCCTAACCCTAGCAACAAGCAGCAGCAATACATATCAAAATGCATAAAACAATACCATTCCCATGATATCATCATATGTACTACTAAAACTTCCTGTGAAATCACTTCTAAGGTTCAAACGCGTTTGCAAATCAGGGTGTTCTTTAATTGAAGATGGTCAATTCATCAATCTTCGCCACGATCTATGCAAAAGTGATATAAATAGACAAAAATTCTTGGTGTCTTTGTTTTGCAAGAAGGATGATCATTAATTACTACTACTTTGTAGACGCTCCACTTCATCATGATTCCGTTGTTTCTCTTGTTGAGGTAATCTCTGGAATCAACTATGATCAATTTAGTAGGGTATGTATTAATTCTTGCAATGGCATAATACTTTTATTTTTCCTTTATGATGAAGTTATTTTATGGAATTCAACTACTAAAGAATCAAAAAAAAAAAAAACCTTGTCTAATTTAAAAAAAAATCCTTCGACATTATTATTTCCAGAAAGAATTAAATTTTGGGACGATCCACAACTGTATGTTGTAAGAGAAAATATTTGTTTGACTAAGTTGCGCGAAGACTCAGTTTTATATTTTGAAGTTTGGTATATGTAAAAGAATGCATCACGGAGTAAGATTATGGTTGAATTAATAAACTAGACAAATTATTATGAACGTTGTTGGATCCTGTGACATTTACCAAAAATGGAGACCATAACTTTGAATCTGATCTAGAAACAATACTTCCTGAATAGTATGAAATCATTTTATCTCTGATTTTTTTTCTTTTTTGGGATTGAGCTAGGAATTTTTTTTGATTCTCTGATGGTCGGGTTCCACAAAATGATCATATCATAAGGAAAAACTATAAGAATTATACCATTACCGAAAGAACTAATAAACTTACTCTATTTAAATGATGGTATCAGAGGCTCAATAAGAGAGGCAACAAAATCATATTGAATTGTAGCGTTTATATAGTAGAAATAGTCGTCCTTGTTGTCACATAGACCACCAGTCATAAAAAATTTATGACGATTTACATCACTTCTAGACATATCATTGTGATGCTTGATGAATTGGGGATCTTCAATTAAAAAGCGTCATAATTTTGCAAACGTAAATCGTAAAAACGATTAGACAGGAAGTCTTAGAAGAATATTAATGGTAATATCATTAGGCATTTAGAAGATCTTTGAATTGAGCAATTGCTTGGTTTCGGGTAGTGTTTTGAGTTTGAGTTTTTCTTATTCTATAAGAGGGGAGTATCTAAGCTCTTCTCTGTCAACATATTTGCTTCAACCACAACGACTTTTATTAGGCATGTAGTGGAATAGTGGAAAATAATTTTAAAATGAGATCTGGAGATCCTTCACCTTCTCTGTTTCTCCTTCAGCTCTATGAAAAGAAGAGCGACAACAAATTCTGAATTTAACTAAGTTGCATGTTTTAGAAGAGTAGTTAAAGATCAAAATTAGTCTTTGATTAAGGTCCAAAAGCCTAGCTTTCTAAGACTGCACAAATGTGAATTATAAATTTACTGTACAACTATTTTAACCAATTTCTGTAGCAAAACCAGAGAAGATAATCAAAGACATGATCCATCATTAAATAAGAAATACATCCTAAAGAAAAACAAATAAACTAAAAATTACAGAAAGTATTAAGAGTTCATATGATTCATCTTCTTCTCATGCACCTCTTTGATTCCACTACATGTAGTCATACACAGCCAAACGACATAGCAAAGTTGATACATTTTAATAACAAAACAACCTATTATCTTGTAGATAAAAAATAAAAGCAGAAGCTGGACAAACATTACACTCTTAAAGAAGTGAGTTTTGCTATTACATTTACCTGAGGAAGAAGATTTAGTAGAAAAGGTCGCATGAACTTTTGAAGGTACATAAGAACAATACTCAGTTTCATCGACAAGCAATACTTCGTTTCCTATGTGCATCAAAAACTAAATAAATGTGAAGTCTTCACTTTCGATGTCGCATCCGTGTCGAATTCTCCAAAAATAAATAAAGGTGAGATTACAATAATAATTATGTGTTAGTCCCATCAAGTTATAATTAAACAAAAAATATACCTTCTGTGAGAACAAATCTTCCCAGTGCAAATTGTAAAAGCGGAGGAAGTGGTTGGAAAGAGCTAGTTACTTGGTAATAAGATAAACGAAAATATCACTGAATTACCTTTTGAATGATTTCATCATAAACTATGTTACAAGTGCAATGACCGCCATCGTTTGTTGGTGTCGTTGGTCGAATTAACAACTTGACATAGTTCAATTTTTTGGCTCTTTGATAAGCAACGTAAAGTTGACATTGTGGCTATACAAGTTCCGCAAATAAATTTCCACAAATCTAATGTTTGACCCTGCACTCAAATACTCCATATAAAATGACTTAAACATAACATCAAATACCATGGGTGCACATCCACTTCTAAATTTTAGTCATTTTGATAGCTTAAATTATGCACTAATTAGATAAAACAAAGACACAATTAATGAAAGAGACATAATGATGGTCCAACAAATCAAACTTGATGTCTATATATCAAAATGTAAGAACAAACAATACTATCTCTGTCCTCTGACATGCATGTAGAAATCCATTAAGAAGCAATTCAACATAACCAAACAAAAATTACACTAAAGTGATATTGATAATTGTCGTGAGCGTTAAAGAAAGAATAGAATCCAGAAAACTCACACAAAATTTGAGAAATAGAGAAATTAATAGAGACAACTTGAAAACTACTGACAAAATTTGAAATACAAATGAGAAAAAATGGAAAGTTCAAATGTTTGAAGGAGAAAAAACAGAAATTGCACCAGTCGTCTTTGCTTTTCTTCTGCTCAATTAGGCAGCCCTCCTAAAGAATTTTGATTTCCACAATTAGGCTTATCACAACAACAATGCCACCTTTTGGCTTACCAAATTCCTTTCTTCTAACTGCTGCATTTTCTCGAACTAATTTTACAGCATCCATGAATAAATCAAACCAAATTAGGAACATACAAGAACAAAATCCCACAATAATGTACTGAAAAATCAGAAAAAATCTAATAAATACCATCTATGTACTTGCAAATAGTTAACGATGTAAGTGTATTTCACTTCATGCTTTAAAATGATAGATTATACCTAGAATATATACACAAAGCTAGACACAAAAGGTCAAGAGCATATCTAATCAGATCATGCCTGTTACCTACAACACCTACAATATTTGACTATTATCCTACACACTTACCTACAATATATGACTATTTCTTACACATAATATAATAGTTGAAATACTCTTTGACAATATCTTAACACTCTCTCTCAAGCTGGAGCATACATGTCATATGCTCCAAGCTTGCTGCAAATGTATTCAATCTGAGTTCCTCTAAGGGACTTGGTGAGAATATCTGCCAATTGGTCATTTGAACCAACAAAGCTGGTGGCAATGCATCCGGACTCAATCTTCTGCCTAATGAAATGACAATCCACCTCTATATATTTCGTTATTTCATAGAAAACTGAATTTGAGGCAATATGGAGAGCAGCCTAATTGTCACATATAAGCTTCATCTGTTTGAATTCAACACATTTCAACTCTTGAATAAGTTGTTTCAACCAAATAAGCTCACATGTAGCAAGAGCCATAACTTGATATTCTGCTTCTGCACTAGATCTGGCAACAACATCTTGCTTTTTACTTTTCCAAGAGATTAAATTGCCACCAATCATGACACAATATCCGGAAGTTGAACGTCTATCTGTTGGAGTACCTGCCCAATCCGCATCAGAATATCCAACGATGTCAGCGTGACCTTTATCTTCATATAACAATCCATGTCCTAAAGCTCTCTTGATGTATCTGAGGATGCGAATCACTGGGTCCCAATGATCTTTACATGGAGCTTGGAGAAACTAACTAGCCACACTTACTGCAAATGAAATATCTGAGAGTGTGATAGTGAGATAATTTAATTTACCAACTAGTCTTTGATATCTACTAGGATCTTCCAATGGCTCCCCTTGTCCTGGAACGAGTTTGATGTTTGGATCCATATGAGTGTCAATAGGTTTGCAATTTAACATGCATGTCTTCTCCAATATGTCCAAAGCGTATTTTTTTGTGAGATAGAAATACCTGTCTTGGATTGTGCTACCTCAATTCCCAAAAAAAATACTTTAATTTCCCCAAATCTTTGGTTTGAAAGTGACTGAACAAATGTCGTTTTAGCTGAGATATTCCTTCTAGATAATTTCCAGTTATGACAATGTCGTCAACATAAACGACCAAATACATTTTCTTTTCTGGACCACTATGTCGATAGAAAACAGAGTGATCTGCTTTACTTTGAGACATCCCAAATTGTTGGACAAAGCTAAATCTGCCAAACTATGCCCTCAGAGATTGCTTGAGGCCATATAGAGAATGTTTGAGACGACATACTAAATTCGACTCCCCCTGAGCAACAAATCCAGGAGGTTGCTCCATATAAACTTCCTCAGCAAAAGGCATTCTTAATATCTAGTTGATGAAGTGGCCAATGATCCATTGCTGCCAAGGAAATAAATAGTCGGACAGATGCAATTTTGGCAACGGGAGAGAATGTATCACCATAGTCAAGACCATAAATCTGGATGTACCCTTTGGCAACAAGGCGAGCTTTCAGTCGATCAATTGTTCCATCCGAACCCACTTTTACTGTATAAATCCATCGACTTCCAACAGTAGATTTCCCCTTCGGTAACTTGACCAAATCCCAAGTGTTATTGGTTTGTAAAGCATTCATATCTTCAATTATAGCATCTCTCCACCCCGGATGTTCCAATGCTTCACTAACAGTCTTTGGTATAGGCACAGTAGATAGAGTAGATACAAAGGTATAATATAATGGGGACAACCAATGGTAACTTAAACAGTTATATCTTTCTAGTTGTTGATTTCGAGTAGAACGTAGACCTTTACATATGGCAACTGGTGGCGTTGTTGCATCTGATGAAGGCATGACTGGAGCAGGTGACGAAGGACCACGAGATGAGTCATCAGGAGTTACCAATGTATTTGGACTAAGAGTAGTACTATCATTGTTATCACTAAGAGGACGAGCACGTCGGGTGTATACTTGAAGAGGAGGATGAGTGGTTTGAGGGTTGTCTGGAAGACTGACTTGTGGTAGAGGAAGTATAGGTACTAGCATAATTTGAGGAATTGAATTTCTGCTTGTAGTGCTTGGTGTAAAATATGGAGATGTTTCAAAAAATGTTACATCTACAGTGATAAAATATTTATTTATTTTTGAATCATAGCACTTGTAACCTTTTTGGTGATGAGAGTATCCTAGAAATACACACTTAATTGATTTTGGTTGGAGTTTGTCATTTATAGTACTTTGGTCATGGACAAAGCAAGTACATCCAAACACTCTCAAAGGTAGACGATAGGGATTTTGACTTGGAAAGAGAATTGAGTGAGGACTTTGATGTTGCAACACAGTGGAGAGAATTCTATTTATCAAATAACAAGCAGTAAGAATGACATCCCCCCAAAAGTAAAGAGGAACATGA
This sequence comes from Solanum tuberosum, assembly GCF_000226075.1. Lineage (NCBI taxonomy): Eukaryota > Viridiplantae > Streptophyta > Magnoliopsida > Solanales > Solanaceae > Solanum > Solanum tuberosum. The sequence goes on from NW_006239167.1 coordinate 842,369, forward strand.
TGGTGTATAAGCAAAGTACGAGCAGTCTCAATTAGTTGCCTATTTTTACATTCGGCTATTCCGTTTTGTTGAGGAGTATATGCACAAGAAGTCTAGTGAGTGATTCCTTGAGACGACATGAAATTAGAAAAAGGAGATGATAAGTACTCTTTGGCATTATCATTGCGTAATACCTTTATTGAAACACCAAATTGATTTCTTAACTCAGCACAAATTTTTTGAAAAACAGAGAATACTTCAGAACGAATTTTCATTAAAAACACCCATGTGCAACGGGAAATATCATCAATAAAGGTAACAAAATACTGAAATCCTAAACTTGAAACAACACGACTATGGCCCCATACATCTGAGTGAACAATGTCAAACATATATGTGGCCCTATTATTGTCTCTTTTGGGAAATGAAGTGCTGCTATGTTTCCCAAGTTGACAAGACTCACATTCAAAAGAAGAAAAAGTGGAAAGACTAGAAATTAATTTCTGAAGCTTTGCAAGACTTGGGTGACCAAGACGGTGTTGGAGAAGATCAGTTGGGGTAGTGAAAGTAAAGGCAACTGGTGGTGGTGATTTTGACATATGATACAGTCCCTCTCTGTGACTCATATTTTATTCCAATCGTCTTCCCCGTTCTCCGATCCTGTACAACAACAGAGTCAGCCAAAAAAGTGACACCACAATTGAGGTGTTTGGTTAATTTGCTAACATAAATCAAATTAAATGGACATTCAGAAGAAAATAAAACTGAGTTTAAAGTAATAGAGGGATGAAGTTGCACGTCCCCTATTCCTTTTACTGCTGTAATTCTTGATCCATTAGCAAGAGTAACTGTAGAGAGGGTTGCAGAATGAATAAGATTTGAGAAAAGATTTTGATTACCAATAATATGGTCAGATGCACCGGAATGCAATATCCATGGGTATGTGGGTGAAGACCTGGTTAGACAAGCAAATGAATTACCTGTTTGTGAGGTGCTAGATAAAGGTGACTGTTGTGTACTGCTTGATACTGCAAGTAATCACTATAATCTGCTCCCGACAAAGTAACAGAACTGGCCAGTTGACCACATGTGTCATTGTGGGTTTGAATCATGTGAGTCTTACTCCGATTGTTAGTACGTGGTGGTTGACCATACAATTTCCAACAAGATTGTCGAATATGGCCTGGCTTATTGCAGTAGTTGCAATATGGTCTAGAGTTTCTATTGTTCCCCCTTTGATGGACATTTTGTTCCTGTGGATTTTCATTCTTTACAGCTAATACAGATGTCTCAAAGTTATTGGTATCGCTTGAATTATTTTTTTTCGATTGCTGACAATTATAAGGGATATGATAGCTAAGACTATAATGAATGGTTAACCCTCACAAACTTCAAATATAAGTTTGTGATGACTTTGAAAAACCGGCCGAAAGTGGCTTCTAGTAAAAGAAAAAGGAACTGTCGAAATAGTCTTGGAAGATCTGTTAGAACAGAAAAAAGAAGAAGAAGATAACAACTTGAATCTCTACAAAAATTGCAGAGGCTCTGATACCATGTTAATGACTTAAGTGTATTTCAGTTCATGCCTTAAAATGATAGATTACACCTAGAATATATACACAAAGCTAGACACAAAAGGTCAAGAGCATATCTAATCAGATCATACCTTTTACCTACAACACCTACAATAGTTGACTATTATCCTATACACTTACCTACAATATATGACTATTTCTTAGACACTATCTAATAATAGTTGAAATACTCTTTGACAATATCTTAACTCAAACAAATACCCATTAGGATTGAAGAACAGGAATATGCATTTTACTATCATCACAACTATAAACATAAATCTTTGAAGAAAAAAAACACATGCAAAAAGGGAAAGAAAAACTCATCAGTTTTAAGCTTGAAAGAGAAAGAGATTGAAATGTTATACTTCCTCGCTTCATCATCATGTAAGATAATTTGTTTTGATAAAAAAACAAAGATTGTTTCAGTTTGTTACACGTGGATATAAATTTACTATAGCCAATACAATTGAGCCAGACAAAGCAAAAAATAAAAGGTTTTCACGGTATATTACTTTTGATATTATAGTACTACTTGAAATGCTTTTGGTACCACTTCTTAAAGCTTTGTTAGTCCCAACCCAAGTCCCACTTCTAAATAAAGGTAATTAAAATGAATACTTCAAATTACAAAAGATATGCACACTTATTAAAATGAATTTATTACTCTTTTTTTTTCCTTTGGCAGTTACATACACTTCTCCCTACCCAACCACCCCCAATACAAATACCTCTCCTAACACATTACTCCCCCCCCCCCCGCACATCGACCCAAACACACGCTTCTCTATCCCTATATAATGCTAGCACTGGCATGCACATAATTATCACCACACATATTTCTTCTTTTCCAAATTTCTTCTTTTAGCATTACAAGGTTTGATTTGATCTTCTTGTTGTATTTCATAGCAAAAAAATCAAATTCTGTTGTTTTTCTTCTAGCTTTGTTTTGTTCTTCTGGTTGTATTTCATAACAAAAACATTAAGTTCTGTTGTTTTTCTTCTAGCATTACAAGGTTTGTTTTGTTCTTCTGATTGTACTTCATAGCTAAAAAATTAAGTTCTGTTATTTTTCTTCTAGCATTACAGTGTTTATTTTGTTCTTCTGGTTGTATTTCATAGCTAAAAAATTAAGTTCTGTTGTTTTTTTTCTGGTTGTATTTCATAGCTAAAAAATTAAGTTATGTTGTTTTTCTTCTAGCATTACAAGGTTTGTTTTGTTTTTCTTCGACACCTATAGATCAATGGGAATGGGAAGGGGATGCAGATGCAGTCAATTACTACACCTATTATATTTCTTATTTGGTATGTATTGTTTCTGCAGATGGTCGCATTTAGGAGCGTTAAAATGGAATTGCATCAGTTACGTGTTGTTGTTGATCACGTAGATTTGCTTAATCGAAAACTTAATGCAGCCAATGCCAACAGAGGATTTATTATCGATCAGATTTGTATATTTGAGGTGCACTACATTTCGTCTACAAAAGACATGAAAAATTTGGTGCTCCTCTCTCAAAACAGGCCAGATTTGCATCGCATTATTGCCCCAATAATGCCGCACCCAATATTTCAAACCATTGTGGCAATGATACATTTGAATAGATTTATCTTCCAGGATTAGGATTTCAATATTTTAGAACCTTATTTGGATAGTCAATCATCATATGATTTCAATTTTCAAGTCATTTTGTATGTCTATTATATTTTGAACCATATGAAATACACTAGGGTATTAATTTATGTCGAACTGAAATGTTAATGAGGATCAGTACAAGTTTGTAAGGAAGCAATTTTAACCATTGTGGTTAAATTCTGTGAATTACATCAATTTTACATGGATGTTTTCTTCTTGTATAAACAAAAATGAAGCACAATATGTACTTCTATATTGTATCAATTTCCCTTATCCCACTAAATCCTCAAAAAGCTCTTTTTTACACAACATCTTCATGGCAGGAAAGGGTTGCCCCAAGAATCAGGTGAGGTTATAACTCGGTAACTGACCAAGTTGAGGAGAAATGTTGTTAGCAGAGGAAGACATTCGCTGTTGTAACATGGGAATTTCTTTCTTTCAAAATAGTAAAAGAGGTGTAACATCAATATTAGAATAACTAGAATAAAATGCTAGTTAATCCATCTCCAAAAGAACTTAGATCAGCAGAGCTGACCAAGACTCTACACAAAGGACAAGTTCTCTCTCTTTCAAACCTTAAACTTGATAATTAGAGAACACTAACTGTTAGCACAAGTATAGACAATCTGCCATTTTTAGCATTCAGTAATAAAGCAGAGAAGCAGATGATTAAAATGATCATATTTCTTTCTCAAAAGAAAGTGGGAACAAAATAGACATTAAACAGTTCGTATTTCATAAATAACCTGTGCGGATGGACTAGATTTCCTCTCTAGGTTTTCTTGAGCTTAAGTGTTTGCTAAGTTGATGGACTAGATTTGTCAATGGAAAATGAATGGACTAAAAACAAAATCATGGAAAAGTTGATAGATCATTTTAGGAGGAAACACAACAATGAGAAGACATATTATCTAAGTTTTTTATTTCACCACTATATTCTTAAAACTGATCATGGAACAAAAGGAACACTTTACTTACGAAAAACTAATCACACTGGCAGAGGAAACGAAAGCACACATAATTTTTTGGACTTGAATACCACCATTTCTCCCTTTGATGTTTCTATATCCAATGGAAAAAAGATCCAAAGCAACTGTGTGTGTAAAAACATGAACTGGAAGATGCAATGAGTTCCATTTGAATCGGATATGCTGATTTTACCAATTGGAGGTTGTAATATGGTGTTGGGCATCCCATGGTTGATTTATTGAGGGGGAATACTATGGAATTTCAAAAAGCACAAGATGGAGTTCAGTAAAAGAGGTCATAAGGTGTCGTTGAGGGGTATGCAACCTTCTTCAAACAAGGTGATCCAACAGACGAGTATGGCCAAGTTATTAGCAAAACCAGTGGAGCTATGTATGATTTTTGCAGGTATGTTCAGGAATGAACTATCACAAGAGGGTGCCAGTCTATTCTCATGGGAAGTTTCTCAAGATGAGGTAGTGAGTAAGGATATTCAATCACTTCTGGTAGAGTTCAACGAATTATTTAAAGTTCCTAAGGAATTACCTCCTTCCAGATTGCATGACCACATAATCATCACCCTAAAGGAAGGGACTTCACCAATCAATATCAGGCCTTACAGGTACACTACAATTCAAAAAGAATGAGATTGAAAAAATGGTGGATAAAATGTTTAGCTCGGGAGTAATCAGGCACAGTAATAGTCCTTACTCTTCTCCCATTGTTATGGTGAAGTAAAAGGATGGGTCTTGAAGATTATGTGTAGATTATAGGCAACTGAATGAGTGCACAGTGAAGGATAAATTTCATATTCCTGTTATTGAAGAGTTAATGGATGAATTACATGGGACTAAAGTCTTTTCCAAGCTGGATTTAAGGTCTGGTTATCATCAGATCAAAATGTTTGAACCTAATATTCCCAAGACGACCTTTAAAACTCATCATGGACACTATGAGTTCTTGGTAATGCCATTTGGTCTAACCAATGCACCATCAAACTTCCAAAGTCTCATGAATCAGATCTTTCATCACTACCTTAGGAAATTCATCTTAGTGTTTTTTGATGATATCCTAATAAACAGCTCGAATATGTCTGATCATTTGAGAAAAACTTTCCAGATCTTGAAGGATAACACTTTGTTTGTCAAGCAGAGTAAATGTGCTTTTGGTGTATCCCAAATTGATTATCATATCTTTTATTTTTTAAAACAAATTTTAATTATTTATTTTGGAGGGGATGGGAGGTCAGGGTTGGGTGAATTTTATTT